>NW_025725070.1:0-45040 GCF_021461395.2 Schistocerca americana
TAAACTCACAGGAGAACGACCATAAGGTGCCCGAGGCAGCAATAGACCCTTGGAGACAAGTCGGCTGGAGGCCGATGTATTGAATCTCGACGCAATTTGAGTGTTCCATCGGCATTACAAGGCCCTGAACGTTACAATTAACTATCATTTTTGCGTCGGATTCGAAAATCTAGACTCACAGGGGAACGACCATACGGTGCCCGAGGCAGCTATTGACCCTTGGAGACAAGTCGGTTGGAGGACGATGTATTGAATCTCGACGCAATTTGAGTGTCCCATCGTCATTAGAAGGCGCTGAACGTTACAATTCACTATCATTTTGGCGTCGGATTCGAAAATGTAGACTCACAGGAGAAGGACCATGTGGTGCCCGAGGCAGCGATATCCCCTTGGAGACAAGTCGGCTGGAGGACGATGTATTGAATCTCGACGCAATTTGAGTGTTCCATCGTCATTAGAAGGCCCTGAACGTTACAATTAAATATCATTTTTGCGTCGGATTCGAAAATCTAGACTCACAGGACAACGACCATAAAGTGCCCGAGGCAGCATTAGATCCTTGGAGACAAGTCGGCTGGAGGACGATGTATTGTATCTCGACGCAATTTGAGTGTTCCATCGTCATTACAAGGCCCTGAACGTTACAATTAACTATCATTTTTGCGTCGGATTCGAAAATCTAGACTCACAGGAGAACGACCATAAGGTGCCCGAGGCAGCAATAGACCCTTGGAGACAAGTCGGCTGGAGGCCGATGTATTGAATCTCGACGCAATTTGAGTGTTCCATCGTCATTAGGCGGCCCTGAACGTTACAATTAACTATCATTTTAGCGTCGGGTTCGTAAATCTAGACTCACAGGAGAACGACCATAAGGTGCCCGAGGCAGCAATAGACCCTTGCAGACAAGTCGGCTGGAGGACGATGTTTTGGATCGCGACGCAATTTGAGTCTTCTATCGTCATTAGGAGGCGCTGAACGTTACAATTCACTATCATTTTTGCGTCGGATTCGAAAATCTAGACTCACACGAGAAGGACCATGTGGTGCCCGAGGAAGCGATATCCCCTTGGAGACAAGTAGGCTGGAGGCCGATGTATTGAATCTCGACGCAATTTGAGTGTTCCATCGTCATTAGAAGGCCCTGAACGTTACAATTAACTATCATTTTTGCGTCGGATTCGAAAATCTAGACTCACAGGAGAACGACCATAAGGTGCCCGAGGCAGCAATAGACCCTTGGAGACAAGTCGGCTGGAGGCCGATGTATTGAATCTCGACGCAATTTGAGTGTTCCATCGGCATTAGGAGGCCCTGAACGTTATAATTAACTATCATTTTTGCGTCGGATTCGATAATCTAAACTCACAGGAGAACGACCATAAGGTGCCCGAGGCAGCAATAGACCCTTGGAGACAAGTCGGCTGGAGGACGATATATTGAATCTCGACGCAATTTGAGTGTCCCATCATCATTAGAAGGCCCTGAACGTTACAATTAACGATCATTTTTGCGTCGGATTCGATAATCTAAACTCACAGGAGAACGACCATAAGGTGCCCGAGGCAGCAATAGACCCTTGGAGACAAGTCGGCTGGAGGGCGATGTATTGGATCGCGACGCAATTTGAGTGTTCCATCGTCATTAGAAGGCCCTGAACGTTACAATTAACTATCATTTTTGCGTCGGATTCGAAAATCTAGACTCACAGGAGAACGACCATAAGGTGCCCGAGGCAGCAATAGACCCTTGGAGACAAGTCGGCTGGAGGACGATGTATTGGATCGCGACGCAATTTGAGTCTTCTATCGTCATTAGGAGGCGCTGAACGTTACAATTAACTATCATTTTTGCGTCGGATTCGAAAATCTAGACTCACAGGAGAAGGATCATATTGTGCCCGAGACAGCAATATCCCCTTGGAGACAAGTCGGTTGGAGGACGATGTATTGGATCGCGACGCAAAATGAGTGTTCCATCGTCATTACAAGGCCCTGAACCTTACAATTAACTATCAGTTTCGCGTCGGATTCGAAAATCTAGTCTCACAGGACAACGACCATAAGGTGCCCGAGGCAGCAATAGACCCTTGGAGACAAGTCGGCTGGAGGCCGATGTATTGTATCTTGACGCAATTTGAGTGTTCCATCGTCATTACAAGGCCCTGTACGTTACAATTAACTAACATTTTTGCGTCGGATTCGAAAATCTAGACTCACAGGAGAACGACCATAAGGTGCCCGAGGCAGCAATAGACCCTTGGAGACAAGTCGGCTGGAGGCCGATGTATTGAATCTCGACGCAATTTGAGTGTTCCATCGTCATTAGAAGTCCCTGAACGTTACAATTAACTATCATTTTTGCGTCGGATTCGAAAATCTAGACTCACAGGACAACGACCATAAGGTGCCCGAGGCAGCAATAGACCCTTGGAGACAAGTCGGCTGGAGGCCGATGTATTGAATCTCGACGCAATTTGAGTGTTCCATCGGCATTAGGAGGCCCTGAACGTTATAATTAACTATCATTTTTGCGTCGGATTCGATAATCTAAACTCACAGGAGAACGACCATAAGGTGCCCGAGGCAGCAATAGACCCTTGGAGACAAGTCGGCTGGAGGCCGATGTATTGAATCTCGACGCAATTTGAGTGTTCCATCGTCATTACAAGGCCCTGAACGTTACAATTAACTATCATTTTTGCGTCGGATTCGAAAATCTAGACTCACAGGAGAACGACCATAAGGTGCCCGAGGCAGCAATAGACCCTTGGAGACAAGTCGGCTGGAGGACGATGTATTGGATCGCGACGCAATTTGAGTCTTCTATCGTCATTAGGAGGCGCTGAACGTTACAATTCACTATCATTTTTGCGTCGGATTCGAAAATCTAGACTCACAGGAGAAGGACCATGTGGTGCCCGAGGCAGCGATATCCCCTTGGAGACAAGTCGGCTGGAGGACGATGTATTGAATCTCGACGCAATTTGAGTGTCCCATCGTCATTAGGAGGCCCTAAACCTTACAATTAACTATAATTTTTGCGTCGGATTCGATAATCTAAACTCACAGGGGAACGACCATACGGTGCCCGAGGCAGCTATTGACCCTTGGAGACAAGTCGGTTGGAGGACGATGTATTGGATCGCGACGCAAAATGAGTGTTCCATCGTCATTACAAGGCCCTGAACCTTACAATTAACTATCAGTTTCGCGTCGGATTCGAAAATCTACTCACAGGAGAAGTTCATACGGTGCTCTAGACAGCAATATACCCCTTGGAGACAAATCGGCTGGAGGACGATGTATTGAATCTCGACGCAATTTGAGTGTCCCATCGTCATTAGAAGGCGCTGAACGTTACAATTCACTATCAATTTTGCGTCGGATTCGATAATCTAAACTCACAGGAGAACGACCATAAGGTGCCCGAGGCAGCAATAGACCCTTGGAGACAAGTCGGCTGGAGGACGATGTATTGGATCGCGACGCAATTTGAGTCTTCTATCGTCATTAGGAGGCCCTGAACGTTATAATTAACTATCATTTTTGCGTCGGATTCGATAATCTAAACTCACAGGAGAACGACCATAAGGTGCCCGAGGCAGCAATAGACCCTTGGAGACAAGTCGGCTGGAGGCCGATGTATTGAATCTCAACGCAATTTGAGTCTTCTATCGTCATTAGGAGGCGCTGAACGTTACAATTCACTATCATTTTTGCGTCGGATTCGAAAATCTAGACTCACAGGAGAAGGATCATATTGTGCCCGAGACAGCAATATCCCCTTGGAGACAAGTCGGCTGGAGGACGATGTATTGAATCTCGACGCAATTTGAGTGTTCCATCGGCATTAGGAGGCCCTGAACGTTACAATTAACTATCATTTTTGCGTCGGATTCGAAAATCTAGACTCACAGGACAACGACCATAAGGTGCCCGAGGCAGCAATAGACCCTTGGAAACAAGTCGGCTGGAGGACGATGTATTGGATCGCGACGCAATTTGAGTCTTCTATCGTCATTAGGAGGCGCTGAACGTTACAATTCACTATCATTTTTGCGTCGGATTCGAAAATCTAGACTCACAGGAGAACGACCATAAGGTGCCCGAGGCAGCAATAGACCCTTGGAGACAAGTCGGCTGGAGGACGATGTATTGGATCGCGACGCAATTTGAGTCTTCTATCGTCATTAGGAGGCCCTGAACGTTGTAATTAACGATCATTTTGCGTCGGATTCGATAATCTAAACTCACAGGAGAACGACCATAAGGTGCCCGAGGCAGCAATAGACCCTTGGAGACAAGTCGGCTGGAGGCCGATGTATTGAATCTCGACGCAATTTGAGTGTTCCATCGGCATTACAAGGCCCTGAACGTTACAATTAACTATCATTTTTGCGTCGGATTCGAAAATCTAGACTCACAGGGGAACGACCATACGGTGCCCGAGGCAGCTATTGACCCTTGGAGACAAGTCGGTTGGAGGACGATGTATTGAATCTCGACGCAATTTGAGTGTCCCATCGTCATTAGAAGGCGCTGAACGTTACAATTCACTATCATTTTGGCGTCGGATTCGAAAATGTAGACTCACAGGAGAAGGACCATGTGGTGCCCGAGGCAGCGATATTCCCTTGGAGACAAGTCGGCTGGAGGACGATGTATTGAATCTCGACGCAATTTGAGTGTTCCATCGTCATTAGAAGGCCCTGAACGTTACAATTAAATATCATTTTTGCGTCGGATTCGAAAATCTAGACTCACAGGACAACGACCATAAAGTGCCCGAGGCAGCATTAGATCCTTGGAGACAAGTCGGCTGGAGGACGATGTATTGTATCTCGACGCAATTTGAGTGTTCCATCGTCATTACAAGGCCCTGAACGTTACAATTAACTATCATTTTTGCGTCGGATTCGAAAATCTAGACTCACAGGAGAACGACCATAAGGTGCCCGAGGCAGCAATAGACCCTTGGAGACAAGTCGGCTGGAGGCCGATGTATTGAATCTCGACGCAATTTGAGTGTTCCATCGTCATTAGGCGGCCCTGAACGTTACAATTCACTATCATTTTTGCGTCGGATTCGAAAATCTAGACTCACACGAGAAGGACCATGTGGTGCCCGAGGAAGCGATATCCCCTTGGAGACAAGTAGGCTGGAGGCCGATGTATTGAATCTCGACGCAATTTGAGTGTTCCATCGTCATTAGAAGGCCCTGAACGTTACAATTAACTATCATTTTTGCGTCGGATTCGAAAATCTAGACTCACAGGAGAACGACCATAAGGTGCCCGAGGCAGCAATAGACCCTTGGAGACAAGTCGGCTGGAGGCCGATGTATTGAATCTCGACGCAATTTGAGTGTTCCATCGGCATTAGGAGGCCCTGAACGTTATAATTAACTATCATTTTTGCGTCGGATTCGATAATCTAAACTCACAGGAGAACGACCATAAGGTGCCCGAGGCAGCAATAGACCCTTGGAGACAAGTCGGCTGGAGGACGATATATTGAATCTCGACGCAATTTGAGTGTCCCATCATCATTAGAAGGCCCTGAACGTTACAATTAACGATCATTTTTGCGTCGGATTCGATAATCTAAACTCACAGGAGAACGACCATAAGGTGCCCGAGGCAGCAATAGACCCTTGGAGACAAGTCGGCTGGAGGACGATGTATTGGATCGCGACGCAATTTGAGTGTTCCATCGTCATTAGAAGGCCCTGAACGTTACAATTAACTATCATTTTTGCGTCGGATTCGAAAATCTAGACTCACAGGAGAACGACCATAAGGTGCCCGAGGCAGCAATAGACCCTTGGAGACAAGTCGGCTGGAGGACGATGTATTGGATCGCGACGCAATTTGAGTCTTCTATCGTCATTAGGAGGCGCTGAACGTTACAATTAACTATCATTTTTGCGTCGGATTCGAAAATCTAGACTCACAGGAGAAGGATCATATTGTGCCCGAGACAGCAATATCCCCTTGGAGACAAGTCGGTTGGAGGACGATGTATTGGATCGCGACGCAAAATGAGTGTTCATCGTCATTACAAGGCCCTGAACCTTACAATTAACTATCAGTTTCGGGTCGGATTCGAAAATCTAGACTCACAGGACAACGACCATAAGGTGCCCGAGGCAGCAATAGACCCTTGGAGACAAGTCGGCTGGAGGCCGATGTATTGTATCTCGACGCAATTTGAGTGTTCCATCGTCATTAGAAGGCCCTGAACGTTACAATTAACTATCATTTTTGCGTCGGATTCGAAAATCTAGACTCACAGGACAACGACCATAAGGTGCCCGAGGCAGCAATAGACCCTTGGAGACAAGTCGGCTGGAGGCCGATGTATTGAATCTCGACGCAATTTGAGTGTTCCATCGGCATTAGGAGGCCCTGAACGTTATAATTAACTATCATTTTTGCGTCGGATTCGATAATCTAAACTCACAGGAGAACGACCATAAGGTGCCCGAGGCAGCAATATCCCTTTGGAGACAAGACGGCTGGAGGACGATGTATTGAATCTCGACGCAATTTGAGTGTTCCATCGGCATTAGGAGGCCCTGAACGTTACAATTAACTATCATTTTTGCGTCGGATTCGAAAATCTAGACTCACAGGACAACGACCATAAGATGCCCGAGGCAGCAATAGACCCTTGGAGCCAAGTCGGCTGGAGGACGTCGTATTGGATCGCGACGCAATTTGAGTCTTCTATCGTCATTAGGAGGCGCTGAACGTTACAATTCACTATCATTTTTGCGTCGGATTCGAAAATCTAGACTCACAGGAGAACGACCATAAGGTGCCCGAGGCAGCAATAGACCCTTGGAGACAAGTCGGCTGGAGGACGATGTATTGGATCGCGACGCAATTTGAGTCTTCTATCGTCATTAGGAGGCCCTGAACGTTATAATTAACGATCATTTTTGCGTCGGATTCGATAATCTAAACTCACTTGAGAACGACCATAAGGTGCCCGAGGCAGCAATAGACCCTTGGAGACAAGTCGGCTGGAGGCCGATGTATTGAATCTCGACGCAATTTGAGTGTTCCATCGGCATTACAAGGCCCTGAACGTTACAATTAACTATCATTTTTGCGTCGGATTCGAAAATCTAGAATTACAAGAGAACGACCATAAAGTGCCCGAGGCAGCATTAGATCCTTGGAGACAAGTCGGCTGGAGGACGATGTATTGAATCTCGAAGCAATTTGAGTGTTCCATCGTCATTACAAGGCCCTGAACGTTACAATTAACAATCATTTTTGCGTCGGATTCGAAAATCTAGACTCACAGGAGAACGACCATAAGGTGCCCGAGGCAGCAATAGACCCTTGGAGACAAGTCGGCTGGAGGACGATGTATTGGATCGCGACGCAATTTGAGTCTTCTATCGTCATTAGGAGGCGCTGAACGTTACAATTCACTATCATTTTTGCGTCGGATTCGAAAATCTAGACTCACAGGAGAAGGATCATATTGTGCCCGAGACAGCAATATCCCCTTGGAGACAAGTCGGCTGGAGGACGATGTATTGAATCTCGACGCAATTTGAGTGTCCCATCGTCATTAGAAGGCCCTGAACGTTACAATTAACTATCATTTTTGCGTCGGATTCGATAATCTAAACTCACAGGAGAACGACCATAAGGTGCCCGAGGCAGCAACAGACCCTTGGAGACAAGTCGGCTGGAGGACGATGTATTGAATCTCGACGCAATTTGAGTGTTCCATCGGCATTAGGAGGCCCTGAACGTTATAATTAACGATCATTTTTGCGTCGGATTCGATAATCTAAACTCACAGGAGAACGACCATAAGGTGACCGAGGCAGCAATAGACCCTTGGAGACAAGTCGGCTGGAGGCCGATGTATTGAATCTCGACGCAATTTGAGTGTTCCATCGGCATTAGAAGGCCCTGAACGTTATAATTAACGATCATTTTTGCGTCGGATTCGATAATCTAAACTCACAGGAGAACGACCATAAGGTGCCCGAGGCAGCAATAGACCCTTGGAGACAAGTCGGCTGGAGGCCGATGTATTGAATCTCGACGCAATTTGAGTGTTCCATCGTCATTACAAGGCCCTGAACGTTACAATTAACTATAATTTTTGCGTCGGATTCGAAAATCTAGACTCACAGGAGAAGGATCATGTTGTGCCCGAGACAGCAATATCCCCTTGGAGACAAGTCGGCTGGAGGACGATGTATTGAATCTCGACGCAATTTGAGTGTCCCATCGTCATTAGAAGGCCCTGAACGTTACAATTAACTATCATTTTTGCGTCGGATTCGATAATCTAAACTCACAGGAGAACGACCATAAGGTGCCCGAGGCAGCAATAGACCCTTGGAGACAAGTCGGCTGGAGGCCGATGTATTGAATCTCGACGCAATTTGAGTCTTCTATCGTCATTAGGAGGCCCTGAACGTTACAATTAACTATCATTTTTGCGTCGGATTCGAAAATCTAGACTCACAGGAGGACGACCATAAGGGGCCCGAGGCAGCAATAGACCCTTGGAGACAAGTCGGCTGGAGGCCGATGTATTGAATCACGACGCAATTTGAGTGTTCCATCGGCATTAGGAGGCCCTGAACGTTATAATTAACTATCATTTTTGCGTCGGATTCGATAATCTAAACTCACAGGAGAACGACCATAAGGTGCCCGAGGCAGCAATAGACCCTTGGAGACAAGTCGGCTGGAGGCCATTGTATTGTCTCTCGACGCAATTTGAGTGTTTCATCGTCATTACAAGGCCCTGAACGTTACAATTAACTATCATTTTTGCGTCGGATTCGAAAATCTAGACTCACAGGAGAACGACCATAAGGTGCCCGAGGCAGCAATAGACCCTTGGAGACAAGTCGGCTGGAGGCCGATGTATTGAATCTCGACGCAATTTGATTGTTCCATCGTCATTACAAGGCCCTGAACGTTACAATTAACTATCATTTTTGCGTCGGATTCGATAGTCTAAACTCACAGGGGAACGACCATACAGTGCCCGAGGCAGCTATTGACCCTTGGAGACAAGTCGGTTGGAGGACGATGTATTGGATCGCGACGCAAAATGAGTGTTCCATCGTCATTACAAGGCCCTGAACCTTACAATTAACTATCAGTTTCGTGTCGGATTCGAAAATCTAGACTCACAGGACAACGACCATAAGGTGCCCGAGGCAGCAATAGACCCTTGGAGACAAGTCGGCTGGAGGCCGATGTATTGTATCTCGACGCAATTTGAGTGTTCCATCGTCATTACAAGGCCCTGAACGTTACAATTAACTATCATTTTTGCGTCGGATTCGAAAATCTAGACTCACAGGACAACGACCATAAGGTGCCCGAGGCAGCAATAGACCCTTGGAGACAAGTCGGCTGGAGGCCGATGTATTGAATCTCGACGCAATTTGAGTGTTCCATCGTCATTAGAAGGCCCTGAACGTTACAATTAACTATCATTTTTGCGTCGGATTCGAAAATCTAGACTCACAGGACAACGACCATAAGGTGCCCGAGGCAGCAATAGACCCTTGATGACAAGTCGGCTGGAGGCCGATGTATTGAATCTCGACGCAATTTGAGTGTTCCATCGGCATTAGGAGGCCCTGAACGTTATAATTAACTATCATTTTTGCGTCGGATTCGATAATCTAAACTCACAGGAGAACGACCATAAGGTGCCCGAGGCAGCAATAGACCCTTGGAGACAAGTCGGCTGGAGGACGATGTATTGAATCTCGACGCAATTTGAGTGTTCCATCGTCATTACAAGGCCCTGAACGTTACAATTAACTATCATTTTTGCGTCGGATTCGAAAATCTAGACTCACAGGAGAACGACCATAAGGTGCCCGAGGCAGCAATAGACCCTTGGAGACAAGTCGGCTGGAGGACGATGTATTGGATCGCGACGCAATTTGAGTCTTCTATCGTCATTAGGAGGCGCTGAACGTTACAATTCACTATCATTTTTGCGTCGGATTCGAAAATCTAGACTCACAGGAGAAGGACCATGTGGTGCCCGAGGCAGCGATATCCCCTTGGACACAAGTCGGCTGGAGGACGATGTATTGAATCTCGACGCAATTTGAGTGTCCCATCGTCATTAGGAGGCCCTAAACCTTACAATTAACTATCATTTTTGCGTCGGATTCGATAATCTAAACTCACAGGGGAACGACCATACGGTGCCCGAGGCAGCTATTGACCCTTGGAGACAAGTCGGTTGGAGGACGATGTATTGGATCGCGACGCAAAATGAGTGTTCCATCGTCATTACAAGGCCCTGAACCTTACAATTAACTATCAGTTTCGCGTCGGATTCGAAAATCTACTCACAGGAGAAGTTCATACGGTGCTCGAGACAGCAATATACCCCTTGGAGACAAATCGGCTGGAGGACGATGTATTGAATCTCGACGCAATTTGAGTGTCCCATCGTCATTAGAAGGCCCTGAACGTTACAATTAACTATCATTTTTGCGTCGGATTCGATAATCTAAACTCACAGGAGAACGACCATAAGGTGCCCGAGGCAGCAATAGACCCTTGGAGACAAGTCGGCTGGAGGACGATGTATTGGATCGCGACGCAATTTGAGTCTTCTATCGTCATTAGGAGGCCCTGAACGTTATAATTAACCATCATTTTTGCGTCGGATTCGATAATCTAAACTCACAGGAGAACGACCATAAGGTGCCCGAGGCAGCAATAGACCCTTGGAGACAAGTCTGCTGGAGGCCGATGTATTGAATCACGACGCAATTTGAGTCTTCTATCGTCATTAGGAGGCCCTGAACGTTACAATTAACTATCATTTTTGCGTCGGATTCGAAAATCTAGACTCACAGGAGAACGACCATAAGGTGCCCGAGGCAGCAATAGACCCTTGGAGACAAGTCGGCTGGAGGACGATGTATTGAATCTCGACGCAATTTGAGTGTCCCATCGTTATTACAAGGCCCTGAACGTTACAATTAACTATCATTTTTGCGTCGGATTCGATAATCTAGACTCACAGGAGAACGACCATAAGGTGCCCGAGGCAGCAATAGACCCTTGGAGACAAGTAGGCTGGAGGACGATGTATTGTATCTCGACGCAATTTGAGTGTTCCATCGTCATTACAAGGCCCTGAACGTTACAATTAACTATCATTTTTGCGTCGGATTCGAAAATCTAGACTCACAGGAGAACGACCATAAGGTGCCCGAGGCAGCAATAGACCCTTGGAGACAAGTCGGCTGGAGGCCGATGTATTGAATCTCGACGCAATTTGGGTGTTCCATCGTCATTACAAGGCCCTGAACGTTACAATTAACTATCATTTTTGCGTCGGTTTCGAAAATCTAGACTCACAGGAGAACGACCATAAGGTGCCCGAGGCAGCAATAGACCCTTGGAGACAAGTCGGCTGGAGGACGATGTATTGGATCGCGACGCAATTTGAGTGTTCCATCGTCATTAGAAGGCCCTGAACGTTACAATTAACTATCATTTTTGCGTCGGATTCGAAAATCTAGACTCACAGGAGAACGACCATAAGGTGCCCGAGGCAGCAATAGACCCTTGGAGACAAGTCGGCTGGAGGACGATGTATTGGATCGCGACGCAATTTGAGTCTTCTATCGTTATTAGGAGGCCCTGAACGTTACAATTAACGATCATTTTTGCGTCGGATTCGAAAATCTAGACTCACAGGAGAACGACCATAAGGTGCCCGAGGCAGCAATAGACCCTTGGAGACAAGTCGGCTGGAGGACGATGTATTGAATCTCGACGCAATTTGAGTGTCCCATCGTCATTACAAGGCCCTGAACGTTACAATTAACTATCATTTTTGCGTCGGATTCGATAATCTAGACTCACAGGAGAACGACCATAAGGTGCCCGAGGCAGCAATAGACCCTTGGAGACGAGTCGGCTGGAGGACGATGTATTGTATCTCGACGCAATTTGAGTGTTCCATCGTCATTACAAGGCCCTGAACGTTACAATTAACTATCATTTTTGCGTCCGATTCGAAAATCTAGACTCACAGGAGAACGACCATAAGGTGCTTGAGGCAGCAATAGACCCTTGGAGACAAGTCGGCTGGAGGCCGATGTATTGAATCTCGACGCAATTTGGGTGTTCCATCGTCATTACAAGGCCCTGAACGTTACAATTAACTATCATTTTTGCGTCGGTTTCGAAAATCTAGACTCACAGGAGAACGACCATAAGGTGCCCGAGGCAGCAATAGACCCTTGGAGACAAGTCGGCTGGAGGACGATGTATTGGATCGCGACGCAATTTGAGTGTTCCATCGTCATTAGAAGGCCCTGAACGTTACAATTAACTATCATTTTTGCGTCGGATTCGAAAATCTAGACTCACAGGAGAACGACCATAAGGTGCCCGAGGCAGCAATAGACCCTTGGAGACAAGTCGGCTGGAGGACGATGTATTGGATCGCGACGCAATTTGAGTCTTCTATCGTCATTAGGAGGCCCTGAACGTTACAATTAACGATCATTTTTGCGTCGGATTCGATAATCTAAACTCACAGGAGAACGACCATAAGGTGCCCGAGGCAGCAATAGACCCTTGGAGACAAGTCGGCTGAAGGCCGATGTATTGAATCGCGACGCAATTTGAGTCTTCTATCGTCATTAGGAGGCGCTGAACGTTACAATTCACTATCATTTTTGCGTCGGATTCGAAAATCTAGACTCACAGGAGAAGGATCATATTGTGCCCGAGACAGCAATATCCCCTTGGAGACAAGTCGGCTGGAGGACGATGTATTGAATCTCGACGCAATTTGAGTGTCCCATCGTCATTAGAAGGCCTTGAACGTTACAATTAACTATCATTTTTGCGTCGGATTCGATAATCTAAACTCACAGGAGAACGACCATAAGGTGCCCGAGGCAGCAATAGACCCTTGGAGACAAGTCGGCTGGAGGACGATGTATTGGATCGCGACGCAATTTGAGTGTTCCATCGTCATTAGAAGGCCCTGAACGTTACAATTAACTATCATTTTTGCGTCGGATTCGAAAATCTAGACTCACAGGAGAACGACCATAAGGTGCCCGAGGCAGCAATAGACCCTTGGAGACAAGTCGGCTGGAGGACGATGTATTGGATCGCGACGCAATTTGAGTCTTCTATCGTCATTAGGAGGCGCTGAACGTTACAATTAACTATCATTTTTGCGTCGGATTTGAAAATCTAGACTCACAGGAGAACGACCATAAGGTGCCCGAGGCAGCAATAGACCCTTGGAGACAAGTCGGCTGGAGGACGATGTATTGGATCGCGACGCAATTTGAGTCTTCTATCGTCATTAGGAGGCGCTGAACGTTACAATTCACTATCATTTTTGCGTCGGATTCGAAAATCTATACACACAGGAGAAGGACCATGTGGTGCCCGAGGCAGCGATATCCCCTTGGAGACAAGTAGGCTGGAGGCCGATGTATTGAATCTCGACGCAATTTGAGTGTTCCATCGGCATTAGGAGGCCCTGAACGTTACAATTAACTATCATTTTTGCGTCGGATTCGAAAATCTAAACTCACAGGAGAACGACCATAAGGTGCCCGAGGCAGCAATAGACCCTTGGAGACAAGTCGGCTGGAGGCCGATGTATTGAATCTCGACGCAATTTGAGTGTTCCATCGGCATTACAAGGCCCTGAACGTTACAATTAACTATCATTTTTGCGTCGGATTCGATAATCTAGACTCACAGGAGAACGACCATAAGGTGCCCGAGGCAGCAATAGACCCTTGGAGAGAAGTCGGCTGGAGGACGATGTATTGGATCGCGACGCAATTTGAGTCTTCTATCGTCATTAGGAGGCGCTGGACGTTACAATTCACTATCATTTTTGCGTCGGATTCGAAAATCTAGACTCACAGGAGAAGGATCATATTGTGCCCGAGACAGCAATATCCCCTTGGAGACAAGTCGGCTGGAGGACGATGTATTGAATCTCGACGCAATTTGAGTGTCCCATCGTCATTAGAAGGCCCTGAACGTTACAATTAACTATCATTTTTGCGTCGGATTCGATAATCTAAACTCACAGGAGAACGACCATAAGGTGCCCGAGGCAGCAATAGACCCTTGGAGACAAGTCGGCTGGAGGACGATGTATTGGATCGCGACGCAATTTGAGTCTTCTATCGTCATTAGGAGGCCCTGAACGTTACAATTAACTATCATTTTAGCGTCGGGTTCGAAAATCTAGACTCACAGGAGAACGACCATAAGGTGCCCGAGGCAGCAATAGACCCTTGGAGACAAGTCGGCTGGAGGCCGATGTATTGAATCTCGACGCAATTTGAGTGTTCCATCGTCATTACAAGGCCCTGAACGTTACAATTAACTATCATTTTTGCGTCGGATTCGAAAATCTAGACTCACAGGAGAACGACCATAAGGTGCCCGAGGCAGCAATAGACCCTTGGAGACAAGTCGGCTGGAGGACGATGTATTGGATCGCGACGCAATTTGAGTCTTCTATCGTCATTAGGAGGCGCCGAACGTTACAATTCACTATCATTTTTGCGTCGGATTCGAAAATCTAGACTCACAGGAGAAGGACCATGTGGTGCCCGAGGCAGCGATATCCCCTTGGAGACAAGTAGGCTGGAGGCCGATGTATTGAATCTCGACGCAATTTGAGTGTTCCATCGTCATTAGAAGGCCCTGAACGTTACAATTAACTATCATTTTTGCGTCGGATTCGTAAATCTAGACTCACAGGACAACGACCATAAAGTGCCCGAGGCAGCATTAGATCCTTGGAGACAAGTCGGCTGGAGGACGATGTATTGTATCTCGACGCAGTTTGAGTGTTCCATCGTCATTACAAGGCCCTGAACGTTACAATTAACTATCATTTTTGCGTCGGATTCGAAAATCTAGACTCACAGGAGAACGACCATAAGGTGCCCGAGGCAGCAATAGACCCTTGGAGACAAGTCGGCTGGAGGACGATGTATTGAATCTCGACGCAATTTGAGTGTTCCATCGTCATTACAAGGCCCTGAACGTTACAATTAACTATCATTTTCGCGTCGGATTCGAAAATCTAGACTCACAGGAGAACGACCATAAGGTGCCCGAGGCAGCAATAGACCCTTGGAGACAAGTCGGCTGGAGGACGATGTATTGGATCGCGACGCAATTTGAGTCTTCTATCGTCATTAGGAGGCGCTGAACGTTACAATTCACTATCATTTTTGCGTCGGATTCGAAAATCTAGACTCACAGGAGAAGGATCATATTGTGCCCGAGACAGAAATATCCCCTTGGAGACAAGTCGGCTGGAGGACGATGTATTGAATCTCGACGCAATTTGAGTGTCCCATCGTCATTAGAAGGCCCTGAACGTTACAATGAACTACCATTTTTGCGTCGGATTCGATAATCTAAACTCACAGGAGAACGACCATAAGGTGCCCGAGGCAGCAATAGACCCTTGGAGACAAGTCGGCTGGAGGACGATGTATTGGATCGCGACGCAATTTCAGTGTTCCATCGTCATTAGAAGGCCCTGAACGTTACAATTAACTATCATTTTTGCGTCGGATTCGAAAATCTAGACTCACAGGAGAACGACCATAAGGTGCCCGAGGCAGCAATAGACCCTTGGAGACAAGTCGGCTGGAGGCCGATGTATTGAATCTCGACGCAATTTGAGTGTTCCATCGGCATTACAAGGCCCTGAACGTTACAATTAACTATCATTTTTGCGTCGGGTTCGAAAATCTAGACTCACAGGAGAACGACCATAAGGTGCCCGAGGCAGCAATAGACCCTTGGAGACAAGTCGGCTGGAGGACGATGTATTGGATCGCGACGCAATTTGAGTCTTCTATCGTCATTAGGAGGCCCTGAACGTTACAATTAACTATCATTTTAGCGTCGGGTTCGATAATCTAAACTCACAGGAGAACGACCATAAGGTGCCCGAGGCAGCAATAGACCCTTGGAGACAAGTCGGCTGGAGGACGATGTATTGGATCGCGACGCAATTTGAGTGTTCCATCGTCATTAGAAGGCCCTGAACGTTACAATTAACTATCATTTTTGCGTCGGATTTGAAAATCTAGACTCACAGGAGAACGACCATAAGGTGCCCGAGGCAGCAATAGACCCTTGGAGACAAGTCGGCTGGAGGCCGATGTATTGAATCTCGACGCAATTTGAGTGTTCCATCGGCATTACAAGGCCCTGAACGTTACAATTAACTATCATTTTTGCGTCGGATTCGAAAATCTAGACTCACAGGAGAACGAGCATAAGGTGACCGAGGCAGCAATAGACCCTTGGAGACAAGTCGGCTGGAGGACGATGTATTGGATCGCGACGCAATTTGAGTCTTCTATCGTCATTAGGAGGCGCTGAACGTTACAATTCACTATCATTTTTGCGTCGGATTCGAAAATCTATACTCACAGGAGAAGGACCATGTGGTGCCCGAGGCAGCGATATCCCCTTGGAGACAAGTAGGCTGGAGGCCGATGTATTGAATCTCGACGCAATTTGAGTGTTCCATCGGCATTAGGAGGCCCTGAACGTTACAATTAACTATCATTTTTGCGTCGGATTCGATAATCTAAACTCACAGGAGAACGACCATAAGGTGCCCGAGGCAGCAATAGACCCTTGGAGACAAGTCGGCTGGAGGCCGATGTATTGAATCTCGACGCAATTTGAGAGTTCCATCGGCATTACAAGGCCCTGAACGTTACAATTAACTATCATTTTTGCGTCGGATTCGAAAATCTAGACTCACAGGAGAACGACCATAAGGTGCCCGAGGCAGCAATAGACCCTTGGAGACAAGTCGGCTGGAGGACGATGTATTGGATCGCGACGCAATTTGAGTCTTCTATCGTCATTAGGAGGCGCTGAACGTTACAATTCACTATCATTTTTGCGTCGGATTCGAAAATCTAGACTCACAGGAGAAGGACCATGTGGTGCCCGAGGCAGCGATATCCCCTTGGAGACAAGTAGGCTGGAGGCCGATGTATTGAATCTCGACGCAATTTGAGTGTTCCATCGTCATTAGAAGGCCCTGAACGTTACAATTAACTATCATTTTTGCGTCGGATTCGATAATCTAAACTCACAGGAGAACGACCATAAGGTGCCCGAGGCAGCAATAGACCCTTGGAGACAAGTCGGCTGGAGGCCGATGTATTGAATCTCGACGCAATTTGAGTGTTCCATCGGCATTAGGAGGCCCTGAACGTTATAATTAACTATCATTTTTGCGTCGGATTCGATAATCTAAACTCACAGGAGAACGACCATAAGGTGCCCGAGGCAGCAATAGACCCTTGGAGACAAGTCGGCTGGAGGCCGATGTATTGAATCTCGACGCAATTTGAGTGTTCCATCGTCATTACAAGGCCCTGAACGTTACAATTAACTATCATTTTTGCGTCGGATTGGAAAATCTAGACTCACAGGAGAACGACCATAAGGTGCCCGAGGCAGCAATAGACCCTTGGAGACAAGTCGGCTGGAGGACGATGTATTGGATCGCGACGCAATTTGAGTCTTCTATCGTCATTAGGAGGCGCTGAACGTTACAATTCACTATCATTTTTGCGTCGGATTCGAAAATCTAGACTCACAGGAGAAGGATTATATTGTGCCCGAGACAGCAATATCCCCTTGGAGACAAGTCGGCTGGAGGACGATGTATTGAATCTCGACGCAATTTCAGTGTCCCATCGTCATTAGAAGGCCCTGAACGTTACAATTAACTATCATTTTTGCGTCGGATTCGATAATCTAAACTCACAGGAGAACGACCATAAGGTGCCCGAGACAGCAATAGACCCTTGGAGACAAGTCGGCTGGAGGACGATGTATTGGATCGCGACGCAATTTGAGTGTTCCATCGTCATTACAAGGCCCTGAACGTTACAATTAACTATCATTTTTGCGTCGGATTCGAAAATCTAGACTCACAGGAGAACGACCATAAGGTGCCCGAGGCAGCAATAGACCCTTGGAGACAAGTCGGCTGGAGGACGATGTATTGAATCTCGACGCAATTTGAGTCTTCTATCGTCATTAGGAGGCGCTGAACGTTACAATTCACTATCATTTTTGCGTCGGATTCGAAAATCTAGACTCACAGGAGAAGGACCATGTGGTGCCGGAGGCAGCGATATCCCCTTGGAGACAAGTCGGCTGGAGGCCGATGTATTGAATCTCGACGCAATTTGAGTGTTCCATCGTCATTAGAAGGCCCTGAACGTTACAATTAACTATCATTTTTGCGTCGGATTCGAAAATCTAGACTCACAGGACAACGACCATAAGGTGCCCGAGGCAGCAATAGACCCTTGGAGACAAGTCGGCTGGAGGCCGATGTATTGAATCTCGACGCAATTTGAGTGTTCCATCGGCATTAGGAGGCCCTGAACGTTACAATTCACTATCATTTTTGCGTCGGATTCGAAAATCTAGACTCACAGGAGAAGGATCATATTGTGCCCGAGACAGCATTAGACCCTTGGAGACAAGTCGGCTGGAGGCCGATGTATTGAATCTCGACGCAAATTGAGTGTTCCATCGGCATTAGGAGGCCCTGAACGTTATAATTAACTATCATTTTTGCGTCGGATTCGATAATCTAAACTCACAGGAGAACGACCATAAGGTGCCCGAGGCAGCAATAGACCCTTGGAGACAAGTCGGCTGGAGGCCGATGTATTGAATCTCGACGCAATTTGAGTGTTCCATCGTCATTACAAGGCCCTGAACGTTACAATTAACTATCATTTTTGCGTCGGATTCGAAAATCTAGACTCACAGGAGAACGACCATAAGGTGCCCGAGGCAGCAATAGACCCATGGAGACAAGTCGGCTGGAGGACGATGTATTGAATCTCGACGCAATTTGAGTGTTCCATCGTCATTAGGAGGCCCTGAACGTTACAATTAACTATCATTTTTGCGTCGGGTTCGAAAATCTAGACTCACAGGAGAACGACCATAAGGTGCCCGAGGCAGCAATAGACCCTTGGACACAAGTCGGCTGGAGGACGATGTATTGAATCTCGACGCAATTTGAGTGTTCCATCGTCATTAGAAGGCCCTGAACGTTACAATTAACTATCATTTTTGCGTCGGATTCGAAAATCTAGACTCACAGGACAACGACCATAAGGTGCCCGAGGCAGCAATAGACCCTTGGAGACAAGTCGGCTGGAGGACGATGTATTGGATCGCGACGCAATTTGAGTGTTCCATCGTCATTACAAGGCCCTGAACGTTACAATTAACTATCATTTTTGCGTCGGATTCGAAAATCTAGACTCACAGGAGAACGACCATAAGGTGCCCGAGGCAGCAATAGACCCTTGGAGGCAAGTCGGCTCGAGGACGATGTATTGGATCGCGACGCAATTTGAGTCTTCTATCGTCATTAGGAGGCGCTGAACGTTACAATTAACTATCATTTTTGCGTCGGATTCGAAAATCTATACTCACAGGAGAAGGACCATGTGGTGCCCGAGGCAGCGATATCCCCTTGGAGACAAGTAGGCTGGAGGCCGATGTATTGAATCTCGACGCAATGTGAGTGTTCCATCGTCTTTAGAAGGCCCTGAACGTTACAATTAACTATCATTTTTGCGTCGGATTCGAAAATCTAGACTCACAGGAGAAGGACCATGTGGTGCCCGAGGCAGCGATATCCCCTTGGAGACAAGTAGGCTGGAGGCCGATGTATTGAATCTCGTCGCAATTTGAGTGTTCCATCGTCATTAGAAGGCCCTGAACGTTACAATTAACTACCATTTTTGCGTCGGATTCGAAAATCTAGACTCACAGGACAACGACCATAAGGTGCCCGAGGGAGCAATAGACCCTTGGAGACAAGTCGGCTGGAGGACGATGTATTGAATCTCGACGCAATTTGAGTGTCACATCGTCATTAGGAGGCCCTGAACGTTATAATTAACTATCATTTTTGCGTCGGATTCGATAATCTAAACTCACAGGAGAACGACCATAAGGTGCCCGAGGCAGCAATAGACCCTTGGAGACAAGTCGGCTGGAGGCCGATGTATTGAATCTCGACGCAATTTGAGTGTTCCATCGTCATTACAAGGCCCTGAACGTTATAATTAACTATCATTTTTGCGTCGGATTCGAAAATCTAGACTCGCAGGAGAACGACCATAAGGTGCCCGAGGCAGCAATAGACCCTTGGAGACAAGTCGGCTGGAGGACGATGTATTGGATCGCGACGCAATTTGAGTCTTCTATCGTCATTAGGAGGCGCTGAACGTTACAATTCACTATCATTTTTGCGTCGGATTCGAAAATCTATACTCACAGGAGAAGGACCATGTGGTGCCCGAGGCAGCGATATCCCCTTGGAGACAAGTAGGCTGGAGGCCGATGTATTGAATCTCGACGCAATTTGAGTGTTCCATCGGCATTAGGAGGCCCTGAACGTTACAATTAACTATCATTTTTGCGTCGGATTCGATAATCTAAACTCACATGAGAACGACCATAAGGTGCCCGAGGCAGCAATAGACCCTTGGAGACAAGTCGGCTGGAGGCCGATGTATTGAATCTCGACGCAATTTGAGTGTTCCATCGGCATTACAAGGCCCTGAACGTTACAATTAACTATCATTTTTGCGTCGGATTCGAAAATCTAGACTCACAGGAGAACGACCATAAGGTGCCCGAGGCAGCAATAGACCCTTGGAGACAAGTCGGCTGGAGGACGATGTATTGGATCGAGACGCAATTTGAGTCTTCTATCGTCATTAGGAGGCGCTGAACGTTACAATTCACTATCATTTTTGCGTCGGATTCGAAAATCTAGACTCACAGGAGAAGGACCATGTGGTGCCCGAGGCAGCGATATCCCCTTAAGAGTCAAGTAGGCTGGAGGCCGATGTATTGAATCTCGACGCAATTTGAGTGTTCCATCGTCATTAGAAGGCCCTGAACGTTACAATTAACTATCATTTTTGCGTCGGATTCGATCATCTAAACTCACAGGAGAACGACCATAAGGTGCCCGAGGCAGCAATAGACCCTTGGAGACAAGTCGGCTGGAGGCCGATGTATTGAATCTCGACGCAATTTGAGTGTTCCATCGGCATTAGGAGGCCCTGAACGTTATAATGAACTATCATTTTTGCGTCGGATTCGATAATCTAAACTCACAGGAGAACGACCATAAGGTGCCCGAGGCAGCAATAGACCCTTGGAGACAAGTCGGCTGGAGGCCGATGTATTGAATCTCGACGCAATTTGAGTGTTCCATCGTCATTACAAGGCCCTGAACGTTACAATTAACTATCATTTTTGCGTCGGATTCGAAAATCTAGACTGACAGGAGAACGACCATAAGGTGCCCGAGGCAGCAATAGACCCTTGGAGACAAGTCGGCTGGAGGACGATGTATTGGATCGCGACGCAATTTGAGGCTTCTATCGTCATTAGGAGGCGCTGAACGTTACAATTCACTATCATTTTTGCGTCGGATTCGAAAATCTAGACTCACAGGAGAAGGATTATATTGTGCCCGAGACAGCAATATCTCCTTGGAGACAAGTCGGCTGGAGGACGATGTATTGAATCTCGACGCAATTTGAGTGTCCCATCGTCATTAGAAGGCCCTGAACGTTACAATTAACTATCATTTTTGCGTCGGATTCGAAAATCTAGACTCACAGGAGAAGGACCATGTGGTGCCCGAGGCAGCAATAGACCCTTGGAGACAAGTCGGCTGGAGGCCGATGTATTGAATCTCGACGCAATTTGAGTGTTCCATCGGCATTACAAGGCCCTGAACGTTACAATTAACTATCATTTTTGCGTCGGATTCGAAAATCTAGACTCACAGGAGAACGACCATAAGGTGCCCGAGGCAGCAATAGACCCTTGGAGACAAGTCGGCTGGAGGACGATGTATTGGATCGAGACGCAATTTGAGTCTTCTATCGTCATTAGGAGGCGCTGAACGTTACAATTCACTATCATTTTTGCGTCGGATTCGAAAATCTAGACTCACAGGAGAAGGACCATGTGGTGCCCGAGGCAGCGATATCCCCTTAAGAGTCAAGTAGGCTGGAGGCCGATGTATTGAATCTCGACGCAATTTGAGTGTTCCATCGTCATTAGAAGGCCCTGAACGTTACAATTAACTATCATTTTTGCGTCGGATTCGATCATCTAAACTCACAGGAGAACGACCATAAGGTGCCCGAGGCAGCAATAGACCCTTGGAGACAAGTCGGCTGGAGGCCGATGTATTGAATCTCGACGCAATTTGAGTGTTCCATCGGCATTAGGAGGCCCTGAACGTAATAATGAACTATCATTTTTGCGTCGGATTCGATAATCTAAACTCACAGGAGAACGACCATAAGGTGCCCGAGGCAGCAATAGACCCTTGGAGACAAGTCGGCTGGAGGCCGATGTATTGAATCTCGACGCAATTTGAGTGTTCCATCGTCATTACAAGGCCCTGAACGTTACAATTAACTATCATTTTTGCGTCGGATTCGAAAATCTAGACTGACAGGAGAACGACCATAAGGTGCCCGAGGCAGCAATAGACCCTTGGAGACAAGTCGGCTGGAGGACGATGTATTGGATCGCGACGCAATTTGAGGCTTCTATCGTCATTAGGAGGCGCTGAACGTTACAATTCACTATCATTTTTGCGTCGGATTCGAAAATCTAGACTCACAGGAGAAGGATTATATTGTGCCCGAGACAGCAATATCTCCTTGGAGACAAGTCGGCTGGAGGACGATGTATTGAATCTCGACGCAATTTGAGTGTCCCATCGTCATTAGAAGGCCCTGAACGTTACAATTAACTATCATTTTTGCGTCGGATTCGAAAATCTAGACTCACAGGAGAACGACCATAAGGTGCCCGAGGCAGCAATAGACCCTTGGAGACAAGTCGGCTGGAGGACGATGTATTGGATCGCGACGCAATTTGAGTCTTCTATCGTCATTAGGAGGCGCTGAACGTTACAATTCACTATCATTTTTGCGTCGGATTCGAAAATCTAGAATTACAAGAGAACGACCATAAAGTGCCCGAGGCAGCATTAGATCCTTGGAGACAAGTCGGCTGGAGGACGATGTATTGTATCTCGACGCAATTTGAGTGTTCCATCGTCATTACAAGGCCCTGAACGTTACAATTAACTATCATTTTTGCGTCGGATTCGAAAATCTAGACTCACAGGAGAACGACCATAAGGTGCCCGAGGCAGCAATAGACCCTTGGAGACAAGTCGGCTGGAGGCCGATGTATTGAATCTCGACGCAATTTGAGTCTTCTATCGTCATTAGGAGGCGCTGAACGTTACAATTCACTATCATTTTTGCGTCGGATTCGAAAATCTAGACTCACAGGAGAAGGACCATGTGGTGCCCGAGGCAGCGATATCCCCTTGGAGACAAGTCGGCTGGAGGCCGATGTATTGAATCTCGACGCAATTTGAGTGTTCCATCGTCATTAGAAGGCCCTGAACGTTACAATTAACTATCATTTTTGCGTCGGATTCGAAAATCTAGACTCACAGGACAACGACCATAAGGTGCCCGAGGCAGCAATAGACCCTTGGAGACAAGTCGGCTGGAGGCCGATGTATTGAATCTCGACGCAATTTGAGTGTTCCATCGGCATTAGGAGGCCCTGAACGTTACAATTCACTATCATTTTTGCGTCGGATTCGAAAATCTAGACTCACAGGAGAAGGATCATATTGTGCCCGAGACAGCAATAGACCCTTGGAGACAAGTCGGCTGGAGGCCGATGTATTGAATCTCGACGCAAATTGAGTGTTCCATCGGCATTAGGAGGCCCTGAACGTTATAATTAACTATCATTTTTGCGTCGGATTCGATAATCTAAACTCACAGGAGAACGACCATAAGGTGCCCGAGGCAGCAATAGACCCTTGGAGACAAGTCGGCTGGAGGACGATGTATTGAATCTCGACGCAATTTGAGTGTTCCATCGTCATTACAAGGCCCTGAACGTTACAATTAACTATCATTTTTGCGTCGGATTCGTAAATCTAGACTCACAGGAGAACGACCATAAGGTGCCCGAGGCAGCAATAGACCCTTGGAGACAAGTCGGCTGGAGGACGATGTATTGAATCTCGACGCAATTTGAGTGTTCCATCGTCATTAGGAGGCCCTGAACGTTACAATTAACTATCATTTTTGCGTCGGGTTCGAAAATCTAGACTCACAGGAGAACGACCATAAGGTGCCCGAGGCAGCAATAGACCCTTGGAGACAAGTCGGCTGGAGGACGATGTATTGAATCTCGACGCAATTTGAGTGTTCCATCGTCATTAGAAGGCCCTGAACGTTACAATTAACTATCATTTTTGCGTCGGATTCGAAAATCTAGACTCACAGGACAACGACCATAAGGTGCCCGAGGCAGCAATAGACCCTTGGAGACAAATCGGCTGGAGGACGATGTATTGGATCGCGACGCAATTTGAGTGTTCCATCGTCATTACAAGGCCCTGAACGTTACAATTAACTATCATTTTTGCGTCGGATTCGAAAATCTAGACTCACAGGAGAACGACCATAAGGTGCCCGAGGCAGCAATAGACCCTTGGAGGCAAGTCGGCTGGAGGACGATGTATTGGATCGCGACGCAATTTGAGTCTTCTATCGTCATTAGGAGGCGCTGAACGTTACAATTAACTATCATTTTTGCGTCGGATTCGAAAATCTATACTCACAGGAGAAGGACCATGTGGTGCCCGAGGCAGCGATATCCCCTTGGAGACAAGTAGGCTGGAGGCCGATGTATTGAATCTCGACGCAATTTGAGTGTTCCATCGTCTTTAGAAGGCCCTGAACGTTACAATTAACTATCATTTTTGCGTCGGATTCGAAAATCTAGACTCACAGGAGGAGGACCATGTGGTGCCCGAGGCAGCGATATCCCCTTGGAGACAAGTAGGCTGGAGGCCGATGTATTGAATCTCGACGCAATTTGAGTGTTCCATCGTCATTAGAAGGCCCTGAACGTTACAATTAACTACCATTTTTGCGTCGGATTCGAAAATCTAGACTCACAGGACAACGACCATAAGGTGCCCGAGGGAGCAATAGACCCTTGGAGACAAGTCGGCTGGAGGACGATGTATTGAATCTCGACGCAATTTGAGTGTCCCATCGTCATTAGGAGGCCCTGAACGTTATAATTAACTATCATTTTTGCGTCGGATTCGATAATCTAAACTCACAGGAGAACGACCATATGGTGCCCGAGGCAGCAATAGACCCTTGGAGACAAGTCGGCTGGAGGCCGATGTATTGAATCTCGACGCAATTTGAGTGTTCCATCGTCATTACAAGGCCCTGAACGTTATAATTAACTATCATTTTTGCGTCGGATTCGAAAATCTAGACTCACAGGAGAACGACCATAGGGTGCCCGAGGCAGCAATAGACCCTTGGAGACAAGTCGGCTGGAGGACGATGTATTGGATCGCGACGCAATTTGAGTCTTCTATCGTCATTAGGAGGCGCTGAACGTTACAATTCACTATCATTTTTGCGTCGGATTCGAAAATCTAGACTCACAGGAGAAGGACCATGTGGTGCCCGAGGCAGCGATATCCC
This sequence comes from Schistocerca americana, assembly GCF_021461395.2. NCBI lineage: Eukaryota > Metazoa > Arthropoda > Insecta > Orthoptera > Acrididae > Schistocerca > Schistocerca americana. Next base: position 25,715 of record NW_025725070.1, read on the forward strand.
CTTGGAGACAAGTCGGCTGGAGGACGATGTATTGAATCTCGACGCAATTTGAGTGTCCCATCGTCATTAGGAGGCCCTAAACCTTACAATTAACTATCATTTTTGCGTCGGATTCGATAATCTAAACTCACAGGGGAACGACCATACGGTGCCCGAGGCAGCTATTGACCCTTGGAGACAAGTCGGTTGGAGGATGATGTATTGGATCGCGACGCAAAATGAGTGTTCCATCGTCATTACAAGGCCCTGAACCTTACAATTAACTATCAGTTTCGCGTCGGATTCGAAAATCTACTCACAGGAGAAGTTCATACGGTGCTCGAGACAGCAATATACCCCTTGGAGACAAATCGGCTGGAGGACGATGTATTGAATCTCGACGCAATTTGAGTCTTCTGTCGTCATTAGGAGGCGCTGAACGTTACAATTCACAATCATTTTTGCGTCGGATTCGAAAATCTAGACTCATAGGAGAAAGTTCATATTGTGCCCGAGGCAGCAATATCCCCTTGGAGACAAGTCGGCTGGAGGACGATGTATTGAATCTCGACGCAATTTGAGAGTTCCATCGTCATTAGGCGGCCCTGAACGTTACAATTAACTATCATTTTTGCGTCGGATTCGAAAATCTAGACTTACAAGAGAACGACCATAAAGTGCCCGAGGCAGCATCAGATCCTTGGAGACAAGTCGGCTGGAGGACGATGTATTGGATCTCGGGGCAATTTGAGTGTTCCATCGTCATTAGAAGGCCCTGAACGTTACAATTAACTATCATTTTTGCGTCGGATTCGAAAATCTAGACTCACAGGAGAACGACCATAAGGTGCCCGAGGCAGCAATAGACCCTTGGAGACAAGTCGGCTGGAGGACGATGTATTGGATCGCGACGCAATTTGAGTCTTCTATCGTCATTAGGAGGCGCTGAACGTTACAATTCACTATCATTTTTGCGTCGGATTCGAAAATCTAGAATTACAAGAGAACGACCATAAAGTGCCCGAGGCAGCATTAGATCCTTGGAGACAAGTCGGCTGGAGGACGATGTATTGTATCTCGACGCAATTTGAGTGTTCCATCGTCATTACAAGGCCCTGAACGTTACAATTAACTATCATTCTTGCGTCGGATTCGAAAATCTAGACTCACAGGAGAACGACCATAAGGTGCCCGAGGCAGCAATAGAAACTTGGAGACAAGTCGGCTGGAGGCCGATGTATTGAATCTCGACGCAATTTGAGTCTTCTATCGTCATTAGGAGGCGCTGAACGTTACAATTCACTATCATTTTTGCGTCGGATTCGAAAATCTAGACTCACAGGAGAAGGACCATGTGGTGCCCGAGGCAGCGATATCCCCTTGGAGACAAGTAGGCTGGTGGCCGATGTATTGAATCTCGAGGCAATTTGAGTGTTCCATCGTCATTAGAAGGCCCTGAACGTTACAATTAACTATCATTTTTACGTCGGATTCGAAAATCTAGACTCACAGGAGAACGACCATAAGGTGCCCGAGGCAGCAATAGACCCTTGGAGACAAGTCGGCTGGAGGCCGATGTATTGAATCTCGACGCAATTTGAGTGTTCCATCGGCATTAGGAGGCCCTGAACGTTATAATTAACTAACATTTTTGCGTCGGATTCGATAATCTAAACTCACAGGAGAACGACCATAAGGTGCCCGAGGCAGCAATAGACCCTTGGAGACAAGTCGGCTGGAGGCCGATGTATTGAATCTCGACGCAATTTGAGTGTTCCATCGTCATTACAAGGCCCTGAACGTTACAATTAACTATCATTTTTGCGTCGGATTCGAAAATCTAGACTCACAGGAGAAGGACCATGTGGTGCCCGAGGCAGCGATATCCCCTTGGAGACAAGTCGGCTGGAGGACGATGTATTGAATCTCGACGCAATTTGAGTGTCCCATCGTCATTAGGAGGCCCTAAACCTTACAATTAACTATCATTTTTGCGTCGGATTCGATAATCTAAACTCACAGGGGAACGACCATACGGTGCCCGAGGCAGCTATTGACCCTTGGAGACAAGTCGGTTGGAGGACGATGTATTGGATCGCGACGCAAAATGAGTGTTCCATCGTCATTACAAGGCCCTGAACCTTACAATTAACTATCAGTTTCGCGTCGGATTCGAAAATCTACTCACAGGAGAAGTTCATACGGTGCTCGAGACAGCAATATACACCTTGGAGACAAATCGGCTGGAGGACGAAGTATTGAATCTCGACGCAATTTGAGTCTTCTGTCGTCATTAGGAGGCGCTGAACGTTACAATTCACTATCATTTTTGCGTCGGATTCGAAAATCGAGACTCACAGGAGAAAGATCATATTGTGCCCGAGGCAGTAATATCCCCTTGGAGACAAGTCGGCTGGAGGACGATGTATTGAATCTCGACGCAATTTGAGTGTTCCATCGTCATTAGAAGGCCCTGAACGTTACAATTAACTATCATTTTTGCGTCGGATTCGAAAATCTAGACTTACAAGAGAACGACCATAAAGTGCCCGAGGCAGCATCAGATCCTTGGAGACAAGTCGGCTGGAGGACGATGTATTGGATCGCGACGCAATTTGAGTGTTCCATCGTCATTAGGAGGCCCTGAATGTTACAATTAACTATCATTTTTGTGTCGGATTCGAAAATCTAGACTCACAGGAGAACGACCATAAGGTGCCCGAGGCAGCAATAGAACCTTGGAGACAAGTCGGCTGGAGGCCGATGTATTGAATCTCGACGCAATTTGAGTGTTCCATCGGTATTACAAGGCCCTGAACGTTACAATTAACTATCATTTTTGCGTCGGATTCGAAAATCTAGACTCACAGGAGAACGACCATAAGGTGCCCGAGGCAGCAATAGACCCTTGGAGACAAGTCGGCTGGAGGACGATGTATTGGATCGCGACGCAATTTGAGTCTTCTATCGTCATTAGGAGGCGCTGAACGTTACAATTCACTATCATTTTTGCGTCGGATTCGAAAATCTAGACTCACAGGAGAAGGATCATATTGTGCCCGAGACAGCAATATCCCCTTGGAGACAAGTCGGCTGGAGGACGATGTATTGAATCTCGACGCAATTTGAGTGTGCCATCGTCATTAGAAGGCCCTGAACGTTACAATTAACTATCATTTTTGCGTGGGATTCGATAATCTAAACTCACAGGAGAACGACCATAAGGTGCCCGAGGCAGCAATAGACCCTTGGAGACAAGTCGGCTGGAGGACGATGTATTGGATCGCGACGCAATTTGAGTGTTCCATCGTCATTACAAGGCCCTGAACGTTACAATTAACTATCATTTTTGCGTCGGATTCGAAAATCTAGACTCACAGGAGAACGACCATAAGGTGCCCGAGGCAGCAATAGACCCTTGGAGACAAGTCGGCTGGAGGACGATGTATTGGATCGCGACGCAATTTGAGTGTTCCATCGTCATTAGAAGGCCCTGAACGTTACAATTAACTATCATTTTTGCGTCGGATTCGAAAATCTAGACTCACAGGAGAACGACCATAATGTGCCCGAGGCAGCAATAGACCCTTGGAGACAAGTCGGCTGGAGGCCGATGTATTGAATCTCGACGCAATTTGAGTGTTCCATCGGCATTACAAGGCCCTGAACGTTACAATTAACTATCATTTTTGCGTCGGATTCGATAATCTAGACTCACAGGAGAACGACCATAAGGTGCCCGAGGCAGCAATAGACCCTTGGAGAGAAGTCGGCTGGAGGACGATGTATTGGATCGCGACGCAATTTGAGTCTTCTATCGTCATTAGGAGGCGCTGAACGTTACAATTCACTATCATTTTTGCGTCGGATTCGATAATCTAGACTCACAGGAGAAGGATCATATTGTGCCCGAGACAGCAATATCCCCTTGGAGACAAGTCGGCTGGAGGACGATGTATTGAATCTCGACGCAATTTGAGTGTCCCATCGTTATTAGAAGGCCCTGAACGTTACAATTAACTATCATTTTTGCGTCGGATTCGATAATCTAAACTCACAGGAGAACGACCATAAGGTGCCCGAGGCAGCAATAGACCCTTGGAGACAAGTCGGCTGGAGGACGATGTATTGGATCGCGACGCAATTTGAGTCTTCTATCGTCATTAGGAGGCCCTGAACGTTACAATTAACTATCATTTTAGCGTCGGGTTCGAAAATCTAGACTCACAGGAGAACGACCATAAGGTGCCCGAGGCAGCAATAGACCCTTGGAGACAAGTCGGCTGGAGGCCGATGTATTGAATCTCGACGCAATTTGAGTGTTCCATCGTCATTACAAGGACTTGAACGTTACAATTAACTATCATATTTGCGTCGGATTCGAAAATCTAGACTCACAGGAGAACGACCATAAGGTGCCCGAGGCAGCAATAGACCCTTGGAGACAAGTCGGCTGGAGGACGATGTATTGGATCGCGACACAATTTGAGTCTTCTATCGTCATTAGGAGGCGCTGAACGTTACAATTCACTATCATTTTTGCGTCGGATTCGAAAATCTAGACTCACAGGAGAAGGACCATGTGGTGCCCGAGGCAGCGATATTCCCTTGGAGACAAGTAGGCTGGAGGCCGATGTATTGAATCTCGACGCAATTGGAGTGTTCCATCGTCATTAGAAGGCCCTGAACGTTACAATTAACTATCATTTTTGCGTCGGATTCGTAAATCTAGACTCACAGGACAACGACCATAAAGTGCCCGAGGCAACATTAGATCCTTGGAGACAAGTCGGCTGGAGGACGATGTATTGTATCTCGACGCAATTTGAGTGTTCCATCGTCATTACAAGGCCCTGAACGTTACAATTAACTATCATTTTTGCGTCGGATTCGAAAATCTAGACTCACAGGAGAACGACCATAAGGTGCCCGAGGCAGCAATAGACCCTTGGAGACAAGTCGGCTGGAGGACGATGTATTGAATCTCGACGCAATTTGAGTGTTCCATCGTCATTACAAGGCCCTGAACGTTACAATTAACTATCATTTTTGCGTCGGATTCGAAAATCTAGACTCACAGGAGAACGACCATAAGGTGCCCGAGGCAGCAATAGACCCTTGGATTCAAGTCGGCTGGAGGACGATGTATTGGATCGCGAAGCAATTTGAGTCTTCTATCGTCATTAGGAGGCGCTGAACGTTACAATTCACTATCATTTTTGCGTCGGATTCGAAAATCTAGACTCACAGGAGAAGGATCATATTGTGCCCGAGACAGCAATATCCCCTTGGAGACAAGTCGGCTGGAGGACGATGTATTGAATCTCGACGCAATTTGAGTGTCCCATCGTCATTAGAAGGCCCTGAACGTTACAATTAACTATCATTTTTGCGTCGGATTCGATAATCTAAACTCACAGGAGAACGACCATAAGGTGCCCGAGGCATCAATAGACCCTTGGAGACAAGTCGGCTGGAGGACGATGTATTGGATCGCGACGCAATTTGAGAGTTCCATCGTCATTAGAAGGCCCTGAACGTTACAATTAACTATCATTTTTGCGTCGGATTCGAAAATCTAGACTCACAGGAGAACGACCATAAGGTGCCCGAGGCAGCAATAGACCCTTGGAGACAAGTCGGCTGGAGGCCGATGTATTGAATCTCGACGCAATTTGAGTGTTCCATCGGCATTACAAGGCCCTGAACGTTACAATTAACTATCATTTTTGCGTCGGGTTCGAAAATCTAGACTCACAGGAGAACGACCATAAGGTGCCCGAGGCAGCAATAGACCCTTGGAGACAAGTCGGCTAGAGGACGATGTATTGGATCGCGACGCAATTTGAGTCTTCTATCGTCATTAGGAGGCGCTGAACGTTACAATTCACTATCATTTTTGCGTCGGATTCGAAAATCTAGACTCACAGGAGAAGGATCATATTGTGCCCGAGACAGCAATATCCCCTTGGAGACAAGTCGGCTGGAGGACGATGTATTGAATCTCGACGAAATTTGAGTGTCCCATCGTCATTAGAAGGCCCTGAACTTTACAATTAACTATCATTTTTGCGTCGGATTCGATAATCCAAACTCACAGGAGAACGACCATAAGGTGCCCGAGGCAGCAATAGACCCTTGGAGACAAGTCGGCTGGAGGACGATGTTTTGGATCGCGACGCAATTTGAGTCTTCTATCGTCATTAGGAGGCCCTGAACGTTACAATTAACTATCATTTTAGCGTCGGGTTCGATAATCTAAACTCACAGGAGAACGACCATAAGGTGCCCGAGGCAGCAATAGACCCTTGGAGACAAGTCGGCTGGAGGACGATGTATTGGATCGCGACGCAATTTGAGTGTTCCATCGTCATTAGAAGGCCCTGAACGTTACAATTAACTATCATTTTTGCGTCGGATTCGAAAATCTAGACTCACAGGAGAACGACCATAAGGTGCCCGAGGCAGCAATAGACCCTTGGAGAGAAGTCGGCTGGAGGCCGATGTATTGAATCTCGACGCAATTTGAGTGTTCCATCGGCATTACAAGGCCCTGAACGTTACAATTAACTATCATTTTTGCGTCGGATTCGAAAATCTAGACTCACAGGAGAACGACCATAAGGTGACCGAGGCAGCAATAGACCCTTGGAGACAAGTCGGCTGGAGGACGATGTATTGGATCGCGACGCAATTTGAGTCTTCTATCGTCATTAGGAGGCGCTGAACGTTACAATTCACTATCATTTTTGCGTCGGATTCGAAAATCTATACTCACAGGAGAAGGACCATGTGGTGCCCGAGGCAGCGATATCCCCTTGGAGACAAGTAGGCTGGAGGCCGATGTATTGAATCTCGACGCAATTTGAGTGTTCCATCGGCATTAGGAGGCCCTGAACGTTACAATTAACTATCATTTTTGCGTCGGATTCGAAAATCTAGACTCACAGGAGAACGACCATAAGGTGCCCGAGGCAGCAATAGACCCTTGGAGACAGGTCGGCTGGAGGCGGATGTATTGAATCTCGACGCAATTTGAGTGTTCCATCGGCATTACAAGGCCCTGAACGTTACAATTAACTATCATTTTTGCGTCGGATTCGAAAATCTAGACTCACAGGAGAACGACCATAAGGTGCCCGAGGCAGCAATAGACCCTTGGAGACAAGTCGGCTGGAGGACGATGTATTGGATCGCGACGCAATTTGAGTCTTCTGTCGTCATTAGGAGGCGCTGAACGTTACAATTCACTATCATTTTTGCGTCGGATTCGAAAATCTAGACTCACAGGAGAAGGACCATGTGGTGCCCGAGGCAGCGATATCCCCTTGGAGACAAGTAGGCTGGAGGCCGATGTATTGAATCTCGACGCAATTTGAGTGTTCCATCGGCATTAGGAGGCCCTGAACGTTATAATTATCTATCATTTTTGCGTCGGATTCGATAATCTAAACTCACAGGAGAACGACCATAAGGTGCCCGAGGCAGCACTAGACCCTTGGAGACAAGTCGGCTGGAGGCCGATGTATTGAATCTCGACGCAATTTGAGTGTTCCATCGTCATTACAAGGCCCTGAACGTTACAATTAACTATCATTTTTGCGTCGGATTCGAAAATCTAGACTCACAGGAGAACGACCATAAGGTGCCCGAGGCAGCAATAGACCCTTGGAGACAAGTCCTCTGGAGGACGATGTATTGGATCGCGACGCAATTTGAGTCTTCTATCGTCATTAGGAGGCGCTGAACGTTACAATTCACTATCATTTTTGCGTCGGATTCGAAAATCTAGACTCACAGGAGAAGGATTATATTGTGCCCGAGACAGCAATATCCCCTTGGAGACAAGTCGGCTGGAGGACGATGTATTGAATCTCGACGCAATTTGAGTGTCCCATCGTCATTAGAAGGCCCTGAACGTTACAATTAACTATCATTTTTGCGTCGGATTCGATAATCTAAACTCACAGGAGAACGACCATAAGGTGCCCGAGGCAGCAATAGATCCTTGGAGACAAGTCGGCTGGAGGACGATGTATTGGATCGCGACGCAATTTGAGTGTTCCATCGTCATTACAAGGCCCTGAACGTTACAATTAACTATCATTTTTGCGTCGGATTCGAAAATCTAGACTCACAGGAGAACGACCATAAGGTGCCCGAGGCAGCAATAGACCCTTGGAGACAAGTCGGCTGGAGGACGATGTATTGGATCGCGACGCAATTTGAGTCTTCTATCGTCATTAGGAGGCGCTGAACGTTACAATTCACTATCATTTTTGCGTCGGATTCGAAAATCTAGAATTACAAGAGAACGACCATAAAGTGCCCGAGGCAGTATTAGATCCTTGGAGACAAGTCGGCTGGAGGACGATGTATTGTATCTCGACGCAATTTGAGTGTTCCATCGTCATTACAAGGCCCTGAACGTTACAATTAACTATCATTTTTGCGTCGGATTCGAAAATCTAGACTCACAGGAGAACGACCATAAGGTGCCCGAGGCAGCAATAGACCCTTGGAGACAAGTCGGCTGGAGGACGATGTATTGAATCTCGACGCAATTTGAGTGTTCCATCGTCATTAGAAGGCCCTGAACGTTACAATTAACTATCATTTTTGCGTCGGATTCGAAAATCTAGACTCACAGGACAACGACCATAAGGTGCCCGAGGCAGCAATAGACCCTTGGAGACAAGTCGGCTGGAGGACGATGTATTGGATCGCGACGCAATTTGAGTGTTCCATCGTCATTACAAGGCCCTGAACGTTACAATTAACTATCGTTTTTGCGTCGGATTCGAAAATCTAGACTCACAGGAGAACGACCATAAGGTGCCCGAGGCAGCAATAGACCCTTGGAGGCAAGTCGGCTGGAGGACGATGTATTGGATCGCGACGCAATTTGAGTCTTCTATCGTCATTAGGAGGCGCTGAACGTTACAATTCACTATCATTTTTGCGTCGGATTCGAAAATCTATACTCACAGGAGAAGGACCATGTGGTGCCCGAGGCTGCGATATCCCCTTGGAGACAAGTAGGCTAGAGGCCGATGTATTGAATCTCGACGCAATTTGAGTGTTCCATCGGCATTACAAGGCCCTGAACGTTACAATTAACTATCATTTTTGCGTCGGATTCGAAAATCTAGACTCACAGGAGAAGGACCATGTGGTGCCCGAGGCAGCGATATCCCCTTGGAGACAAGTAGGCTGGAGGCCGATGTATTGAATCTCGACGCAATTTGAGTGTTCCATCGTCATTAGAAGGCCCTGAACGTTACAATTAACTACCATTTTTGCGTCGGATTCGAAAATCTAGACTCACAGGACGACGACCATAAGGTGCCCGAGGCAGCAATAGACCCTTGGAGACAAGTCGGCTGGAGGACGATGTATTGAATCTCGACGCAATTTGAGTGTCCCATCGTCATTAGGAGGCCCTGAACGTTATAATTAACTATCATTTTTGCGTCGGATTCGATAATCTAAACTCACAGGAGAACGACCATAAGGTGCCCGAGGCAGCAATAGACCCTTGGAGACAAGTCGGCTGGAGGCCGATGTATTGAATCTCGACGCAATTTGAGTGTTCCATCGTCATTACAAGGCCCTGAACGTTATAATTAACTATCATTTTTGCGTCGGATTCGAAAATCTAGACTCACAGGAGAACGACCATAAGGTGCCCGCGGCAGCAATAGACCCTTGGAGACAAGTCGGCTGGAGGACGATGTATTGGATCGCGACGCAATTTGAGTCTTCTATCGTCATTAGGAGGCGCTGAACGTTACAATTCACTATCATTTTTGCGTCGGATTCGAAAATCTAGACTCACAGGAGAAGGACCATGTGGTGCCCGAGGCAGCGATATCCCCTTGGAGACAAGTCGGCTGGAGGACGATGTATTGAATCTCGACGCAATTTGAGTGTCCCATCGTCATTAGGAGGCCCTAAACCTTACAATTAACTATCATTTTTGCGTCGGATTCGATAATCTAAACTCACAGGGGAACGACCATACGGTGCCCGAGGCAGCTATTGACCCTTGGAGACAAGTCGGTTGGAGGACGATGTATTGAATCTCGACGCAATTTGAGTGTCCCATCGTCATTAGAAGGCCCTGAACGTTACAATTAACTATCATTTTTGCGTCGGATTCGATAATCTAAACTCACAGGAGAACGACCATAAGGTGCCCGAGGCAGCAATAGATCCTTGGAGACAAGTCGGCTGGAGGACGATGTATTGGATCGCGACGCAATTTGAGTGTTCCATCGTCATTACAAGGCCCTGAACGTTACAATTAACTATCATTTTTGCGTCGGATTCGAAAATCTAGACTCACAGGAGAAGGATTATATTGTGCCCGAGACAGCAATATCCCCTTGGAGACAAGTCGGCTGGAGGACGATGTATTGAATCTCGACGCAATTTGAGTGTCCCATCGTCATTAGAAGGCCCTGAACGTTACAATTAACTATCATTTTTGCGTCGGATTCGATAATCTAAACTCACAGGAGAACGACCATAAGGTGCCCGAGGCAGCAATAGATCCTTGGAGACAAGTCGGCTGGAGGACGATGTATTGGATCGCGACGCAATTTGAGTGTTCCATCGTCATTACAAGGCCCTGAACGTTACAATTAACTATCATTTTTGCGTCGGATTCGAAAATCTAGACTCACAGGAGAACGACCATAAGGTGCCCGAGGCAGCAATAGACCCTTGGAGACAAGTCGGCTGGAGGACGATGTATTGGATCGCGACGCAATTTGAGTCTTCTATCGTCATTAGGAGGCGCTGAACGTTACAATTCACTATCATTTTTGCGTCGGATTCGAAAATCTAGAATTACAAGAGAACGACCATAAAGTGCCCGAGGCAGTATTAGATCCTTGGAGACAAGTCGGCTGGAGGACGATGTATTGTATCTCGACGCAATTTGAGTGTTCCATCGTCATTACAAGGCCCTGAACGTTACAATTAACTATCATTTTTGCGTCGGATTCGAAAATCTAGACTCACAGGAGAACGACCATAAGGTGCCCGAGGCAGCAATAGACCCTTGGAGACAAGTCGGCTGGAGGCCGATGTATTGAATCTCGACGCAATTTGAGTCTTCTATCGTCATTAGGAGGCGCTGAACGTTACAATTCACTATCATTTTTGCGTCGGATTCGAAAATCTAGACTCACAGGAGAAGGACCATGTGGTGCCCGAGGCAGCGATATCCCCTTGGAGACAAGTCGGCTGGAGGCCGATGTATTGAATCTCGACGCAATTTGAGTGTTCCATCGTCATTAGAAGGCCCTGAACGTTACAATTAACTATCATTTTTGCGTCGGATTCGAAAATCTAGACTCACAGGACAACGACCATAAGGTGCCCGAGGCAGCAATAGACCCTTGGAGACAAGTCGGCTGGAGTCCGATGTATTGAATCTCGACGCAATTTGAGTGTTCCATCGGCATTAGGAGGCCCTGAACGTTACAATTCACTATCATTTTTGCGTCGGATTCGAAAATCTAGACTCACAGGAGAACGACCATAAGGTGCCCGAGGCAGCAATAGACCCTTGGTGACAAGTCGGCTGGAGGCCGATGTATTGAATCTCGACGCAATTTGAGTCTTCTATCGTCATTAGGAGGCGCTGAACGTTACAATTAACTATCATTTTTGCGTCGGATTCGAAAATCTAGACTCACAGGACAACGACCATAAGGTGCCCGAGGCAGCAATAGACCCTTGCAGACAAGTCGGCTGGAGGCCGATGTATTGAATCTCGACGCAATTTGAGTGTTCCATCGTCATTACAAGGCCCTGAACGTTACAATTAACTATCATTTTTGCGTCGGATTCGAAAATCTAGACTCACAGGAGAACGACCATAAGGTGCCCGAGGCAGCAATAGACCCTTGGAGACAAGTCGGCTGGAGGACGATGTATTGAATCTCGACGCAATTTGAGTGTTCCATCGTCATTAGAAGGCCCTGAACGTTACAATTAACTATCATTTTTGCGTCGGATTCGAAAATCTAGACTCACAGGACAACGACCATAAGGTGCCCGAGGCAGCAATAGACCCTTGGAGACAAGTCGGCTGGAGGACGATGTATTGGATCGCGACGCAATTTGAGTGTTCCATCGTCATTACAAGGCCCTGAACGTTACAATTAACTATCGTTTTTTGCGTCGGATTCGAAAATCTAGACTCACAGGAGAACGACCACAAGGTGCCCGAGGCAGCAATAGACCCTTGGAGGCAAGTCGGCTGGAGGACGATGTATTGGATCGCGACGCAAATTTGAGTCTTCTATCGTCATTAGGAGGCGCTGAACGTTACAATTCACTATCATTTTTGCGTCGGATTCGAAAATCTATACTCACAGGAGAAGGACCATGTGGTGCCCGAGGCTGCGATATCCCCTTGGAGACAAGTAGGCTAGAGGCCGATGTATTGAATCTCGACGCAATTTGAGTGTTCCATCGGCATTACAAGGCCCTGAACGTTACAATTAACTATCATTTTTGCGTCGGATTCGAAAATCTAGACTCACATAAGAAGGACCATGTGGTGCCCGAGGCAGCGATATCCCCTTGGAGACAAGTAGGCTGGAGGCCGATGTATTGAATCTCGACGCAATTTGAGTGTTCCATCGTCATTAGAAGGCCCTGAACGTTACAATTAACTACCATTTTTGCGTCGGATTCGAAAATCTAGACTCACAGGACGACGACCATAAGGTGCCCGAGGCAGCAATAGACCCTTGGAGACAAGTCGGCTGGAGGACGATGTATTGAATCTCGACGCAATTTGAGTGTCCCATCGTCATTAGGAGGCCCTGAACGTTATAATTAACTATCATTTTTGCGTCGGATTCGATAATCTAAACTCACAGGAGAACGACCATAAGGTGCCAGAGGCAGCAATAGACCCTTGGAGACAAGTCGGCTGGAGGCCGATGTATTGAATCTCGACGCAATTTGAGTGTTCCATCGTCATTACAAGGCCCTGAACGTTATAATTAACTATCATTTTTGCGTCGGATTCGAAAATCTAGACTCACAGGAGAACGACCATAAGGTGCCCGCGGCAGCAATAGACCCTTGGAGACAAGTCGGCTGGAGGACGATGTATTGGATCGCGACGCAATTTGAGTCTTCTATCGTCATTAGGAGGCGCTGAACGTTACAATTCACTATCATTTTTGCGTCGGATTCGAAAATCTAGACTCACAGGAGAAGGACCATGTGGTGCCCGAGGCAGCGATATCCCCTTGGAGACAAGTCGGCTGGAGGACGATGTATTGAATCTCGACGCAATTTGAGTGTCCCATCGTCATTAGGAGGCCCTAAACCTTACAATTAACTATCATTTTTGCGTCGGATTCGATAATCTAAACTCACAGGGGAACGACCATACGGTGCCCGAGGCAGCTATTGACCCTTGGAGACAAGTCGGTTGGAGGACGATGTATTGGATCGCGACGCAAAATGAGTGTTCCATCGTCATTACAAGGCCCTGAACCTTACAATTAACTATCAGTTTCGCGTCGGATTCGAAAATCTACTCACAGGAGAAGTTCATACGGTGCTCGAGACAGCAATATACCCCTTGGAGACAAATCGGCTGGAGGACGATGTATTGAATCTCGACGCAATTTGAGTCTTCTGTCGTCATTAGGAGGCGCTGAACGTTACAATTCACTATCATTTTTGCGTCGGATTCGAAAATCTAGACTCATAGGAGAAAGATCATATTGTGCCCGAGGCAGCAATATCCCCTTGGAGACAAGTCGGCTGGAGGACGATGTATTGAATCTCGACGCAATTTGAGAGTTCCATCGTCATTAGGCGGCCCTGAACGTTACAATTAACTATCATTTTTGCGTCGGATTCGAAAATCTAGACTTACAAGAGAACGACCATAAAGTGCCCGAGGCAGCATCAGATCCTTGGAGACAAGTCGGCTGGAGGACGATGTATTGGATCTCGACGCAATTTGAGTGTTCCATCGTCATTAGAAGGCCCTGAACGTTACAATTAACTATCATTTTTGCGTCGGATTCGAAAATCTAGACTCACAGGAGAACGACCATAAGGTGCCCGAGGCAGCAATAGACCCTTGGAGACAAGTCGGCTGGAGGACGATGTATTGGATCGCGACGCAATTTGAGTCTTCTATCGTCATTAGGAGGCGCTGAATGTTACAATTCACTATCATTTTTGCGTCGGATTCGAAAATCTAGAATTACAAGAGAACGACCATAAAGTGCCCGAGGCAGCATTAGATCCTTGGAGACAAGTCGGCTGGAGGACGATGTATTGTATCTCGACGCAATTTGAGTGTTCCATCGTCATTACAAGGCCCTGAACGTTACAATTAACTATCATTCTTGCGTCGGATTCGAAAATCTAGACTCACAGGAGAACGACCATAAGGTGCCCGAGGCAGCAATAGACCCTTGGAGACAAGTCGGCTGGAGGCCGATGTATTGAATCTCGACGCAATTTGAGTCTTCTATCGTCATTAGGAGGCGCTGAACGTTACAATTCACTATCATTTTTGCGTCGGATTCGAAAATCTAGACTCACAGGAGAAGGACCATGTGGTGCCCGAGGCAGCGATATCCCCTTGGAGACAAGTAGGCTGGAGGCCGATGTATTGAATCTCGACGCAATTTGAGTGTTCCATCGTCATTAGAAGGCCCTGAACGTTACAATTAACTATCATTTTTGCGTCGGATTCGAAAATCTAGACTCACAGGAGAATGACCACAAGGTGCCCGAGGCAGCAATAGACCCTTGGAGACAAGTCGGCTGGAGGACGATGTATTGGATCGCGACGCAATTTGAGTCTTCTATCGTCATTAGGAGGCGCTGAACGTTACAATTCACTATCATTTTTGCGTCGGATTCGAAAATCTAGACTCACAGGAGAAGGATCATATTGTGCCCGAGACAGCAATAGACCCTTGGAGACAAGTCGGCTGGAGGCCGATGCATTGAATCTCGACGCAATTTGAGTGTTCCATCGGCATTAGGAGGCCCTGAACGTTATAATTAACTATCATTTTTGCGTCGGATTCGATAATCTAAACTCACAGGAGAACGACCATAAGGTGCCCGAGGCAGCAATAGACCCTTGGAGACAAGTCGGCTGGAGGCCGATGTATTGAATCTCGACGCAATTTGAGTGTTCCATCGTCATTACAAGGCCCTGAACGTTACAATTAACTATCATTTTTGCGTCGGATTCGAAAATCTAGACTCACAGGAGAACGACCATAAGGTGCCCGAGGCAGCAATAGACCCTTGGAGACAAGTCCTCTGGAGGACGATGTATTGGATCGCGACGCAATTTGAGTCTTCTATCGTCATTAGGAGGCGCTGAACGTTACAATTCACTATCATTTTTGCGTCGGATTCGAAAATCTAGACTCACAGGAGAAGGACCATGTGGTGCCCGAGGCAGCGATATCCCCTTGGAGACAAGTCGGCTGGAGGACGATGTATTGAATCTCGACGCAATTTGAGTGTCCCATCGTCATTAGGAGGCCCTAAACCTTACAATTAACTATCATTTTTGCGTCGGATTCGATAATCTAAACTCACAGGGGAACGACCATACGGTGCCCGAGGCAGCTATTGACCCTTGCAGACAAGTCGGTTGGAGGACGATGTATTGGATCGCGACGCAAAATCAGTGTTCCATCGTCATTACAAGGTCCTGAACCTTACAATTAACTATCAGTTTCGCGTCGGATTCGAAAATCTACTCACAGGAGAAGTTCATACGGTGCTCGAGACAGCAATATACACCTTGGAGACAAATCGGCTGGAGGACGATGTATTGAATCTCGACGCAATTTGAGTCTTCTGTCGTCATTAGGAGGCGCTGAATGTTACAATTCACTATCATTTTTGCGTCGGATTCGAAAATCGAGACTCACAGGAGAAAGATCATATTGTGCCCGAGGCAGTAATATCCCCTTGGAGACAAGTCGGCTGGAGGACGATGTATTGAATCTCGACGCAATTTGAGTGTTCCATCGTCATTAGGCGGCCCTGAACGTTACAATTAACTATCATTTTTGCGTCGGATTCGAAAATCTAGACTTACAAGAGAACGACCATAAAGTGCCCGAGGCAGCATCAGATCCTTGGAGACAAGTCGGCTGGATGACGATGTATTGGATCGCGACGCAATTTGAGTGTTCCATCGTCATTAGGAGCCCCTGAATGTTACAATTAACTATCATTTTTGTGTCGGATTCGAAAATCTAGACTCACAGGAGAACGACCATAAGGTGCCCGAGGCAGCAATAGACCCTTGGAGACAAGTCGGCTGGAGGCCGATGTATTGATTCTCGACGCAATTTGAGTATTCCTTTGGCATTAGGAGGCCCTGAACGTTAAAATTAACTATCATTTTTGCGTCGGATTCGATAATCTAAACTCACAGGAGAACGACCATACGGTGCCCGAGGCAGCAACAGACCCTTGGAGACAAGTCGGCTGGAGGACGATGTATTGAATCTCGACGCAATTTGAGTGTTCCATCGTCATTACAAGGCCCTGAACGTTACAATTAACTATCATTTTTGCGTCGGATTCGAAAATCTAGACTCACAGGAGAACGACCATAAGGTGCCCGAGGCAGCAATAGACCCTTGGAGACAAGTCGGCTGGAGGACGATGTATTGGATCGCGACGCAATTTGAGTCTTCTATCGTCATTAGGAGGCGCTGAACGTTACAATTCACTATCATTTTTGCGTCGGATTCGAAAATCTAGACTCACAGGAGAAGGACCATGTGGTGCCCGAGGCAGCGATATCCCCTTGGAGACAAGTCGGCTGGAGGCCGATGTATTGAATCTCGACGCAATTTGAGTGTTCCATCGTCATTAGGAGGCCCTGAACGTTACAATTAACTATCATTTTTGCGTCGGATACGAAAATCTAGACTCACAGGAGAGCGACCATAAGGTGCCCGAGGCAGCAATAGACCCTTGGAGACAAGTCGGCTGGAGGACGATGTATTGAATCTCGACGCAATTTGAGTGTTCCATCGGCATTAGGAGGCCCTGAACGTTATAATTAACTATCATTTTTGCGTCGGATTCGATAATCTAAACTCACAGGAGAACGACCATAAGGTGCCCAAGGCAGCAATAGACCCTTGGAGACAAGTCGGCTGGAGGCCGATGTATTGAATCTCGACGCAATTTGAGTGTTCCATCGGCATTAGGAGGCCCTGAACGTTACAATTAACTATCATTTTTGCGTCGGGTTCGAAAATCTAGACTCACAGGAGAACGACCATAAGGTGCCCGAGGCAGCAATAGACCCTTGGAGACAAGTCGGCTGGAGGACGATGTATTGAATCTCGACGCAATTTGAGTGTTCCATCGTCATTAGAAGGCCCTGAACGTTACAATTAACTATCATTTTTGCGTCGGATACGAAAATCTAGACTCACAGGACAACGACCATAAGGTGCCCGAGGCAGCAATAGACCCTTGGAGACAAGTCGGCTGGAGGCCGATGTATTGAATCTCGACGCAATTTGAGTGTTCCATCGTCATTACAAGGCCCTGAACGTTACAATTAACTATCATTTTTGCGTCGGATTCGAAAATCTAGACTCACAGGAGAACGACCATAAGGTGCCCGAGGCAGCAATAGACCCTTGGAGACAAGTCGGCTGGAGGACGATGTATTGAATCTCGACGCAATTTGAGAGTTCCATCGTCATTAGGCGGCCCTGAACGTTACAATTAACTATCATTTTTGCGTCGGATTCGAAAATCTAGAATTACAAGAGAACGACCATAAAGTGCCCGAGGCAGCATTAGATCCTTGGAGACAAGTCGGCTGGAGGACGATGTATTGTATCTCGACGCAATTTGAGTGTTCCATCGTCATTACAAGGCCCTGAACGTTACAATTAACTATCATTTTTGCGTCGGATTCGAAAATCTAGACTCACAGGAGAACGACCATAAGGTGCCCGAGGCAGCAATAGACCCTTGGAGACACGTCGGCTGGAGGACGATGTATTGGACCGCGACGCAATTTGAGTCTTCTATCGTCATTAGGAGGCGCTGAACGTTACAATTCACTATCATTTTTGCGTCGGATTCGAAAATCTATACTCACAGGAGAAGGACCATGTGGTGCCCGAGGCAGCGATATCCCCTTGGAGACAAGTAGGCTGGAGGCCGATGTATTGAATCTCGACGCAATTTGAGTGTTCCATCGTCATTAGAAGGCCCTGAACGTTACAATTAACTATCATTTTTGCGTCGGATTCGAAAATCTAGACTCACAGGACAACGACCATAAGGTGCCCGAGGCAGCAATAGACCCTTGGAGACAAGTCGGCTGGAGGACGATGTATTGAATCTCGACGCAATTTGAGTGTTCCATCGTCATTAGGCGGCCCTGAACGTTACAATTAACTATCATTTTTGCGTCGGATTCGAAAATCTAGACTTACAAGAGAACGACCATAAAGTGCCCGAGGCAGCATCAGATCCTTGGAGACAAGTCGGCTGGATGACGATGTATTGGATCGCGACGCAATTTGAGTGTTCCATCGTCATTAGGAGGCCCTGAATGTTACAATTAACTATCATTTTTGTGTCGGATTCGAAAATCTAGACTCACAGGAGAACGACCATAAGGTGCCCGAGGCAGCAATAGACCCTTGGAGACAAGTCGGCTGGAGGCCGAGGTATTGATTCTCGACGCAATTTGAGTATTCCTTTGGCATTAGGAGGCCCTGAACGTTAAAATTAACTATCATTTTTGCGTCGGATTCGATAATCTAAACTCACAGGAGAACGACCATACGGTGCCCGAGGCAGCAACAGACCCTTGGAGACAAGTCGGCTGGAGGACGATGTATTGAATCTCGACGCAATTTGAGTGTTCCATCGTCATTACAAGGCCCTGAACGTTACAATTAACTATCATTTTTGCGTCGGATTCGAAAATCTTGACTCACAGGAGAACGACCATAAGGTGCCCGAGGCAGCAATAGACCCTTGGAGACAAGTCGGCTGGAGGACGATGTATTGGATCGCGACGCAATTTGAGTCTTCTGTCGTCATTAGGAGGCGCTGAACGTTACAATTCACTATCATTTTTGCGTCGGATTCGAAAATCTAGACTCACAGGAGAAGGACCATGTGGTGCCCGAGGCAGCGATATCCCCTTGGAGACAAGTCGGCTGGAGGCCGATGTATTGAATCTCGACGCAATTTGAGTGTTCCATCGTCATTAGGAGGCCCTGAACGTTACAATTAACTATCATTTTTGCGTCGGATACGAAAATC
>NW_025725071.1:0-45020 GCF_021461395.2 Schistocerca americana
AATCTAGACTCACAGGAGAAGGACCATGTGGTGCCCGGAACAGCAAGATCCCCTTGGAGACAAGTCGGCTGGAGGACGAGTTATGAATCTCGACGCAATTTGAGTGTCCCATCGTCATTAGGAGGCCCTAAACCTACAATTAACTATCATTTTTGCGTCGGATTCGATAATCTAAACTCACAGGAGATCGACCATAAGGTGCCCGAGGCAGCAATAGACCCTTGAACGACTAGCGGCTGGGGGACGATGTTTGGATCGCGACGCAATTTGAGTCTTCTTTCGTCATTAGGAGGGCGCTGAACGGTTCAATCACTATCATTTTTGCGTCGGATTCGAATTATCTAGACTCACAAGGAGAACGACCATAAGGTGCCCGAGCAGCAATAGACCCTGGAGACAAGTCGCTGGAGGACGATGTATTGGATCGCGACGCAATTGAGTCTTCTATCGTCATTAGGAGGCGCTGAAACGTTACAATTAACTATCATTTTTGCGTCGGATTCGAAAATCTATACTCACAGGAGTAGGACCATGTGGTGCCCGAGGCAGCGATATCCCCTTGGAGACTAGTAGCTGGAGGCCGATGTATTGAATCTCGATGCAATTTGAGTGTTCCATCGCATTAGAAGGCCTGAACGTTCAATTAACTATCATTTTTGCGTCGGATTCGAAATTCTAGACTCACAGGAGAACGACCGTAAGGTGCCCGAGCAGCAATAGACCCTTGGAGACAAGTCGGCTGGAGGACGATGTATTGAATCTCGACGCAATTTGAGTGTTCCATCGTCATTAGAAGGCCCTGAACGTACAATTAACTATCATTTTGCGTCGGATTCGAAAATCTAGACTCACAGACATCGACCATAGTGCCCGAGCAGCAATAGACCCTTGGAGACAAGTCGGCTGGAGGCCGATGTATTGAATCTCGACGCAATTTGAGTGTTCCATCGTCATTACAAGCCCTGAACGTTCAATTAACTATCATTTTTGCGTCGGATTCGAAAATCTACGCATCAGGAGAACGACCATAGGTGCCCGAGGCAGCAATAGACCCTTGGAGACAGTCGCTGGAGGACGATGTATTGGATCGCGACGCATTTGAGTCTCTATCGTCATTAGGAGGCGCTGAACGTTACAATTCACTATCATTTTTGCGTCGGATTCGAAAATCTAGTCTCACAGGAGAAGGACCATGTGGTGCCCGAGGCACGATATCCCCTTGGAGACAGTAGGCTGAGCCGATGTATTGAATCTCGACGCAATTTGAGTGTTCCATCGTCATTAGAAGGCCCTGAACGTACAATTAACTATAATTTTTGCGTCGGATTCGAAAATCTAGACTCACAGGACAACGACCATAAGGTGCCCGAGGCAGCAATAGACCCTTGGAGACAAGTCGGCTGGAGGCCGATGTATTGAATCTCGACGCAATTTGAGTGTTCCATCGGCATTAGGAGGCCCTGAACGTTATAATTAACTATCATTTTTGCGTCGGATTCGATAATCTAAACTCACAGAGAACGACCATAAGGTGCCCGAGGCAGCATAGACCCTTGGAGACAGTCGGCTGGAGGCCGATGTAATTGAATCTCAACGCAATTTGAGGGTTCCCATCGTCATTACAAGGCCCTGAACGTACAATTAACTATCATTTTTGCGTCGGATTCGAAAATCTAGACTCACAGGAACGACCATAAGGTGCCCGAGGCAACAATAGACCCTTGGAGACAAGTCGGCTGGAGGAGGCGATGTATTGAATCTCGACCGCAATTTGAGTCTTCTATCGTCATTAGGAGGCGCTGAACGTTACAATTCACTATCATTTTTGCGTCGGATTCGAAATCTAGACTCACAGGAGAAGGATCATATTGTGCCCGAGACAGCAATATCCCCTTGGAGACAAGTCCGGCTGGAGGACGATGTATTGAATCTCGACGCAATTTGAGTGTCCCATCGTCATTAGGAGGCCCTAAACCTTACAATTAACTATCATTTTTGCGTCGGATTCGATAATCTAAACTCACAGGAGAACGACCATAAGGTGCCCGAGGCAGCAATAGACCCTTGGAGACTAGTCGGCTGGAGGACGATGTATGGATCGCGACGCAATTTGAGTCTTCTATCGTCATTAGGAGGCGCTGAACGTTACAATTCACTATCATTTTGCGTCGGATTCGAAAATCTAGACTCACAGGAGAACGACCATAATGTGCCCGAGCAGCATAGACCCTTGGAGACAAGTCGGCTGGAGGACGATGTATTGGATCGCGACGCAATTTGAGTCTTCTATCGTCATTAGGAGGCGCTGAACGTTACAATTCACTATCATTTTGCGTCGGATTCGAAAATCTAGACTCACAGGAGAACGACCATAATGTGCCCGAGGCAGCAATAGACCCTTGGAGACAAGTCGGCTGGAGGACGATGTATTGAATCTCGACGCAATTTGAGTGTTCCATCGGCCTTAGGAGGCCCTGAACGTTATAATTCACTATCATTTTTGCGTCGGATTCGAAAATCTAGACTCACAGGAGAACGACCGTAAGGTGCCCGAGGCAGCAATAGACCCTTGGAAACAAGTCGCTGAGCCGATGTATTGAATCTCGACGCAATTTGAGTGTTCCATCGTCATTAGGAGGCCCTGAACGTTACAATTAACTACCATTGTTGCGTCGGGTTCGAAAATCTAAGCCAGGAGAACGACCATAAGGTGCCCGAGGCAGCAATAGACCCTTGGAGACAAGTCGGCTGGAGGACGATGTATTGAATCTCGACGCAATTTGAGTGTTCCATCGTCATTAGAAGGCCCTGAACGTTACAATTAACTATCATTTTTGCGTCGGATTCGAAAATCTAGACTCACAGGACAACGACCATAAGGGCCCGAGGCAGCAATAGACCTTGGAGACAAGTCGGCTGGAGGCCGATGTATTGAATCTCGACGCATTTGAGTTGTTCATCGCTATTACAAGGCCCTGAACGTTACAATTAACTATCATTTTTGCGTCGGATTCGAAAATCTAGACTCACAGGAGAACGACCATAAGGTGCCCGAGGCAGCAATAGACCCTTGGAGACAAGTCGGCTGAGCCGATGTATTGAATCTCGACGCAATTTGAGTGTTCCATCGGCATTAGGAGGGCCCTGAACGTTACAATTAACTATCATTTTTGCGTCGGGTTCGAAATCTAGACTCACAGGAGAACGACCATAAGGTGCCCGAGGCAGCAATAGACCCTTGGAGACAAGTCCGGTGGAGGACGATGTATTGAATGTCGACGCAATTTGAGTGTTCCATCGTCATTAGAAGGCCCTGAACGTTACAATTAACTATCATTTTTGCGTCGGATTCGAAAATCTAGACTCACAGGACACGACCATAAGGTGCCCGAGGCAGCAATAGACCCTTGGAGACAAGTCGGCTGGAGCCGATGTATTGAATCTCGACGCAATTTGAGTGTTCCATCGGCATTAGGAGGCCCTGAACGTTATAATTAACGATCATTTTTGCGTCGGATTCGATAATCTAAACTCACAGGAGAACGACCATACGGTGCCCGAGGCAGCAATAGACCCTTGGAGACAAGTCGGCTGGAGGCCGATGTATTGAATCTCGACGCAATTTGAGTGTTCCATCGGCATTAGAGGTCCTGAACGTTACAATTAACTTCATTTTTGCGTCGGGTTCGAAAATCTAGACTCACAGGAGAACGACCATAGTGCCAGCAGGCAATAGACCCTTGGAGACAAGTCGGCTGGAGCCGATGTATTGAATCTCGGACGCAATTTGAGTGTTCCATCGGCATTAGGAGGCCCTGAACGTTACAATTCACTATCATTTTTGCGTCGGATTCGAAAATCTAGCTCACAGGAGAACGACCATAAGGTGCCCGAGGCAGCAATAGACCTTGGAGACAGTCGGCTGGAGGACGATGTATTGGATCGCGACGCAATTTGAGTCTTCTATCGTCATTAGGAGGCGCTGAACGTACAATTCACTATCATTTTTGCGTCGGATTCGAAATCTAGACTCGACAGAGAAGGGCCATGTGGTGCCCGAGGCAGCGATATCCCCTTGGAGACAAGTAGGCTGGAGGCCGATGTATTGAATCTCGACGCAATTTGAGTGTTCCATCGCATTAGGAGGCCCTGAACGTTATAATTAACTATCATTTTTGCGTTGGATTCGATAATCTAAACTCACAGGAACGACCATAAGGTGCCCGAGGCAGCAATAGACCCTTGGAGACAAGTCGGCTGGAGGCCGATGTATTGAATCTCGACGCAATTTGAGTGTTCCATCGGCATTAGGAGGCCCTGAACGTTACAATTAACTATCATTTTTGCGTCGGGTTCGAAATCTAGACTCACAGGAGACGACCATAAGGTGCCCGAGGCAGCAATAGACCCTTGGAGACAAGTCGCTGGAGGACGATGTATTGAATCTCGACGCAATTTGAGTGTTCCATCGACATTAGAAGGCCCTGAACGTTACAATTAACTATCATTTTTGCGTCGGATTCGCAAATCTAGACTCACAGGAGAACGACCATATGTGCCCGAGGCAGCAATAGACCCTTTGAGACAAGTCGGCTGGAGGACGATGTATTGGATCGCGACGCAATTTGAGTCTTCTATCGTCATTAGGAGGCGCTGAACGTTACAATTCACTATCATTTTGCGTCGGATTCGAAAATCTAGACTCACAGGACCATGTGGTGCCCGAGGCAGCGATATCCCCTTGGAGACAAGTAGGCTGGAGGCCGATGTATTGAATCTCGACGCAATTTGAGTGTCCCATCGTCATTAGGAGGCCCTAAACCTTACAATTAACTATCATTTTTGCGTCGGATTCGATAATCTAAACTCACAGGAGAACGACCATAAGGTGCCCGAGGCAGCAATAGACCCTTGGAGACAAGTCGGCTGGAGGACGATGTATTGGATCGCGACGCAATTTGAGTCTTCTATCGTCATTAGGAGGCGCTGAACGTTACAATTCACTATCATTTTTGCGTCGGATTCGAAATCTAGACTCACAGGAGAACGACCATAATGTGCCCGAGGCAGCAATAGACCCTTGGAGACAAGTCGGCTGGGAGACTGTATTGGATCGCGACGCAATTTGAGTCTTCTATCGTCATTAGGAGGCGCTGAACGTTACAATTCACTATCATTTTTGCGTCGGATTCGAAAATCTATACTCACAGGAGAGCCATGTGGTGCCCGAGGCAGCGATATCCCCTTGGAGACAAGTAGGCTGGAGCCGATGTATTGAATCTCGACGCAATTTGAGTGTTCCATCGTCATTAGAAGGCCCTGAACGTTACAATTAACTATCATTTTTGCGTCGGATTCGTAAATCTAGACTCACAGGACAACGACCATAAGGTGCCCGAGGCAGCAATAGACCCTTGGAGACAAGTCGGCTGGAGGCCGACGTATTGAATCTCGACGCAATTTGAGTGTTCCATCGCATTAGGAGGCCTGAACGTTATAATTCACTATCATTTTGCGTCGATTCGAAATCTAGACTCAAAGGAGACGACCGTAAGTGCCCGAGGCAGCAATAGACCCTTGGAATAAGTCGGCTGGAGACCGATGTATTGAATCTCGACGCAATTTGTGTGTTCCATCGTCATTAGGAGGCCCTGAACGTTACAATTAACTCATGTTGCTCGGGTTCGAAAATGTAGACTCACAGGAGAACGACCATAAGTGCCCTAGGCAGCAATAGACCCTTGGAGACAAGTCGGCTGGAGGACGATGTATTGAATCTCGACGCAATTTGAGTGTTCCATCGTCATTAGAAGGCCCTGAACGTTACAATTAACTATCATTTTTGCGTCGGATTCGAAAATCTAGACTCACAGGACAACGACCATAAGGTGCCCGAGCAGCAATAGACCCTGGAGACAAGTCGGCTGGAGGCCGATGTATGAATCTCGACGCAATTTGAGGTTCCATCGTCATTACAAGCCCTGAACGTTACAATAACTATCATTTTGTGTCGGATTCGAAAATCTAGACTCACAGGAGACGACCATAAGGTGCCCGAGGCAGCAATAGACCCTTGGAGACAAGTCGGCTGTAGGACGATGTATTGAATCTCGACGCAATTTGAGTCTTCTATCGTCATTAGAGGCGCCTGAACGTACAATTCACTATCATTTTGCGTCGGATTCGAAAATCTAGACTCACAGGAGAGGACCATGTGGTGCCCGAGGCAGCGATATCCCTTGGAGACAAGTAGGCTGGAGGCCGATGTATTGAATCTCGACGCAATTTGAGTGTTCCATCGTGATTAGAAGGCCCTGAACGGTACAATTAACTATCATTTTTGCGTCGGATTCGAAAATCTAGACTCACAGGAGAAGGACCATGTGTGCCCGAGCAGCGATATCCCCTTGGAGACAAGTAGGCTGGAGGCCGATGTATTGAATCTCGACGCAATTTGAGTGTTCCATCGTGATTAGAAGCCCTGAACGTTACAATTAACTATATCATTTTGCGTCGGATTCGAAAATCTAGACTCACAGGACAACGACCATAAGGTGCCCGAGGCAGCAATAGACCCTTGGAGACAGTCGGCTGGAGGCCGATGTATTGAATCTCGACGCAATTTGAGTGTTCCATCGGCATTAGGAGGCCCTGAACGTTATAATTAACGATCATTTTTGCGTCGGATTCGATAATCTAACTCACAGGAGAACGACCATAAGGTGCCCGAGGCAGCAATAGACCCTTGGAGACAGTCGGCTGGAGGCCGATGTATTGAATCTCGACGCAATTTGAGTGTTCCATCGGCATTAGGAGGCCCTGAACGTTACAATTAACTATCATTTTTGCGTCGGGTTCGAAATCTAGACTCACAGGAGAACGACCATAAGGTGCCCGAGGCAGCAATAGACCCTTGGAGACAAGTCGGCTGGAGGCCGATGTATTGAATCTCGACGCAATTTGAGTGTTCCATCGGCATTAGGAGGCCCTGAACGTTACAATTAACTATCATTTTTGCGTCGGATTCGAAAATCTACACTCACAGGAGACGACCATAAGGTGCCCGAGCAGCAATAGACCCTTGGAGACAAGTCGGCTGAGGACGATGTATTGAATCTCGACGCAATTTGAGAGTTCCATCGTCATTAGGCGGCCCTGAACGATACAATTAACTATCATTTTTGCGTCGGATTCGAAAATCTAGAATTACAAGAGAACGACCATAAAGTGCCCGAGGCAGCATTAGATCCTTGGAGACAAGTCGGCTGGAGGACGATGTATTGTATCTCGACGCAATTTGAGTGTTCCATCGTCATTACAAGGCCTGAACGTTACAATTAACTATCATTTTTGCGTCGGATTCGAAATCTAGACTCACAGAAGAACGACCATAGGTGCCCGATGCAGCAATAGACCCTTGGAGACAAGTCGGCTGGAGGACGATGTATTGGATCGCGACGCAATTTGAGTCTTCTATCGTCATTAGGAGGCGCTGAACGTACAATTCACTATCATTTTGCGTCGGATTCGAAAATCTAGACTAACAGGAGATGGACCATGAGGTGCCCGAGGCAGCGATATCGCCTTGGAGACAGTAGGCTGGAGGCCGATGTATTGAATCTCGACGCAATTGGAGTGTTCCATCGGCAGTAGGAGGCCCTGAACGTTAATTAACTATCATTTTTGCGTCGGATTCGATAATCTAAACTCACAGGAGAACGACCATAAGGTGCCCGAGGCAGCAATAGACCCTTGGAGACAAGTCGGCTGGAGGCCGATGTATTGAATCTCGACGCAATTTGAGTGTTCCATCGGCATTAGGAGACCCTGAACGTTACAATTAACTATCATTTTTGCGTCGGGTTCGAAATCTAGACTCACAGGAGAACGAGCATAAGGTGCCCGAGGCAGCAATAACCTTGGAGACAAGTCGGCTGGAGGCCGATGTATGAATCTCGACGCAATTTGAGTGTTCCATCGTCATTAGGAGGCCTTGAACGTTATAATTAACTATCATTTTTGCGTCGGATTCGAAAATCTAGACTCACAGGACAACGACCATAAGGTGCCCTAGGCAGCAATAGACCCTTGGAGACAAGTCGGCTGGAGGCCGATGTATTGAATCTCGACGCAATTTGAGTGTTCCATCGGCATTACCAAGGCCCTGAACGTTACTATTAACTATCATTTTTGCGTCGGATTCGAAAATCTAGACTCACAGGAGAACGACCATAAGGTGCCCGAGGCAGCAGTAGACCCTTGGAGACAAGTCGGCTGGAGGACGATGTATTGGATCGCGACGCAATTTGAGTCTTCTATCGTCATTAGGAGGCGCTGAACGTTACAATTCACTATCATTTTTGCGTCGGATTCGAAATCTAGACTCACAGGAAAAGGACCATTGGTGCCCGAGGCAGCGATATCCCCTTGGAGACAAGTAGGCTGGAGGCCGATGTATTGAATCTCGACGCAATTTGAGTGTTCCATCGTCATTACAAGGCCCTGAACGTACAATTAACTTTCATTTTTGCGTCGGATTCGAAATCTAGACTCACAGGACAACGACCATAAGGTGCCCGAGGCAGCAATAGACCCTTGGAGACAAGTCGGCTGAGGCCGATGTATGAATCTCGACGCAATTTGAGTGTTCCATCGGCATTAGGAGGCCCTGAACGTTATAATTAACTATCATTTTGGCGTCGGATTCGATAATCTAAACTCACAGGAGAACGACCATAAGGTGCCCGAGGCAGCAATAGACCCTTGGAGACAAGTCGGCTGGAGGCCGATGTATTGAATCTCGACGCAATTTGAGTGTTCCATCGTCATTACAAGGCCCTGAACGTTACAATTAACTATCATTTTTGCGTCGGATTCGAAAATCTAGACTCACAGGAGAACGACCATAGGTGCCCGAGGCAGCAATAGACCCTTGGAGACAGTCGGCTGGAGGACGATGTATTGAATCTCGACGCAATTTGATTGTTCCATCGTCATTAGAAGGCCCTGAACGTACAATTAACTATCATTTTTGCGTCGGATTCGAAAATCTAGACTCACAGGACAACGACCATAAGGTGCCCGAGCAATAGACCCTTGGAGACAAGTTGGCTGGAGGCCGATGTATTGAATGGAGTGTTCCATCGTCATTAGAAGGCCCTGAACGTTACAATTAACTATCATTTTAGCGTCGGATTCGAAATCTAGACTCACAGGACAACGACCATAAGGTGCCCGAGGCAGCAATAGACCCTTGGAGACAAGTCGGCTGGAGGCCGATGTATTGAATCTCGACATAATTTGAGTGTTCCATCGCATTAGGAGCGCCTGAACGTTATAATTAACTATCATTTTTGCGTCGGATTCGATAATCTAAACTCACAGGAGAACGACCATAGGTGCCCGAGGCAGCAATAGACCCTTGGAGACAAGTCGGCTGGAGGCCGATGTATTGAATCTCGACGCAATTTGAGTGTTCCATCGGCATTAGGAGGCCTGAACGTTACAATTAACTATCATTTTTGCGTCGGGTTCGAAAATCTAGACTCACAGGAGAACGACCATAAGGTGCCCGAGGCAGCAATGGACCCTTGGAGACAAGTCGGCTGGAGGCCGATGTATTGAATCTCGACGCAATTTGAGTGTTCCATCGGCATTAGGAGGCCCTGAACGTTACAATTAATTATCATTTTAGCGTCGGGTTCGAAAATCTAGACTCACAGGAGAACGACCATAAGGTGACCTAGGCAGCAATAGACCCTTGGAGACGAGTCGGCTGGAGGACGATGTGTATGAATCTCGACGCAATTTGAGAGTTCCATTGTCATTAGGCGGCCCAGAACGTTACAATTAACTATCATTTTTGCGTCGGATTCGAAAATCTAGAATTACGAGAGAACGACCATAAAGTGCCCGAGGCAGCATTAGATCCTTGGAGACAAGTCGGCTGGAGGATGATGTATTGTATGTCGACGCAATTTGAGTGTTCCATCGTCATTAGAAGGCCCTGAACGTTACAATTAACTATCATTTTTGCGTCGGATTCGAAAATCTAGACTCACAGGAGAACGACCATAAGGTGCCCGAGGCAGCAATAGACCCTTGGAGACAAGTCGGCTGGAGGACGATGTATTGGATCGCGACGCAATTTGAGTCTTCTATCGTCATTAGGAGGCGCTGAAACGTTACAATTCACTATCATTTTTGCGTCGGATTCGAAAATCTAGACTCACAGGAGAAGGATCATATGTGCCCGAGACAGCAATATCCCCTTGGAGACAAGTCGGCTGGAGGACGATGTATTGAATCTCGACGCAATTTGAGTGTCCCATCGTCATTAGGAGGCCCTAAACCTTACAATTAACTATCATTTTTGCGTCGGATTCGATAATCTAAACTCACAGGAGAACGACCATAAGGTGCCCGAGGCAGCAATAGACCCTTGGAGACAAGTCGGCTGGAGGACGATGTATTGGATCGCGACGCAATTTGAGTCTTCTATCGTCATTAGGAGGCGCTGAACGTTACAATTCACTATCATTTTTGCGTCGGATTCGAAAATCTAGACTCACAGGAGAACGACCATAATGTGCCCGAGGCAGCAATAGACCCTTGGAGACAAGTCGGCTGGAGGACGATGTATTGGATCGCGACGCAATTTGAATCTTCTATCGTCATTAGGAGGCGCTGAACGTTACAATTCACTATTGTTTTTGCGTCGGATTGGAAAATCTATACTCACAGGAGAAAGACCATGTGGTGCCCGAGGCAGCGATATCCCCTTGGAGACAAGTAGGCTGGAGGCCGATGTATTGAATCTCGACGCAATTTGAGTGTTCCATCGGCATTAGGAGGCCCTGAACGTTACAATTAACTATCATTTTTGCGTCGGGTTCGAAAATCTAGACTCACAGGAGAACGACCATAAGGTGCCCGAGGCAGCAATAGATCCTTGGAGACAAGTCGGCTGGAGGACGATGTATTGTATCTCGACGCAATTTGAGTGTTCCATCGTCATTAGAAGGCCCTGAACGTTACAATTAACTATCATTTTTGCGTCGGATTCGAAAATCTAGACTCACAGGAGAACGACCATAAGGTGCCCGAGGCAGCAATAGACCCTTGGAGACAAGTCGGCTGGAGGACGATGTATTGGATCGCGACGCAATTTGAGTCTTCTATCGACATTAGGAGGCGCTGAACGTTACAATTCACTATCATTTTTGCGTCGGATTCGAAAATCTAGACTCACAGGAGAAGGATCATATTGTGCCCGAGACAGCAATATCCCCTTGGAGACAAGTCGGCTGGAGGACGATGTATTGAATCTCGACGCAATTTGAGTGTTCCATCGTCATTACAAGGCCCTGAACGTTACAATTAACTATCATTTTTGCGTCGGATTCGAAAATCTAGACTCACAGGAGAACGACCATAAGGTGCCCGAGGCAGCAATAGACCCTTGGAGACAAGTCGGCTGGAGGACGATGTATTGAATCTCGACGCAATTTGATTGTTCCATCGTCATTAGAAGGCCCTGAACGTTACAATTAACTATCATTTTTGCGTCGGATTCGAAAATCTAGACTCACAGGACAACGACCATAAGGTGCCCGAGGCAGCAATAGACCCTTGGAGACAAGTTGGCTGGAGGCCGATGTATTGAATGGAGTGTTCCATCGTCATTAGAAGGCCCTGAACGTTACAATTAACTATCATTTTAGCGTCGGATTCGAAAATCTAGACTCACAGGACAACGACCATAAGGTGCCCGAGGCAGCAATAGACCCTTGGAGACAAGTCGGCTGGAGGCCGATGTATTGAATCTCGACATAATTTGAGTGTTCCATCGGCATTAGGAGGCCCTGAACGTTATAATTAACTATCATTTTTGCGTCGGATTCGATAATCTAAACTCACAGGAGAACGACCATAAGGTGCCCGAGGCAGCAATAGACCCTTGGAGACAAGTCGGCTGGAGGCCGATGTATTGAATCTCGACGCAATTTGAGTGTTCCATCGGCATTAGGAGGCCCTGAACGTTACAATTAACTATCATTTTTGCGTCGGGTTCGAAAATCTAGACTCACAGGAGAACGACCATAAGGTGCCCGAGGCAGCAATGGACCCTTGGAGACAAGTCGGCTGGAGGCCGATGTATTGAATCTCGACGCAATTTGAGTGTTCCATCGGCATTAGGAGGCCCTGAACGTTACAATTAATTATCATTTTAGCGTCGGGTTCGAAAATCTAGACTCACAGGAGAACGACCATAAGGTGACCTAGGCAGCAATAGACCCTTGGAGACGAGTCGGCTGGAGGACGATGTATTGAATCTCGACGCAATTTGAGAGTTCCATTGTCATTAGGCGGCCCAGAACGTTACAATTAACTATCATTTTTGCGTCGGATTCGAAAATCTAGAATTACGAGAGAACGACCATAAAGTGCCCGAGGCAGCATTAGATCCTTGGAGACAAGTCGGCTGGAGGATGATGTATTGTATGTCGACGCAATTTGAGTGTTCCATCGTCATTAGAAGGCCCTGAACGTTACAATTAACTATCATTTTTGCGTCGGATTCGAAAATCTAGACTCACAGGAGAACGACCATAAGGTGCCCGAGGCAGCAATAGACCCTTGGAGACAAGTCGGCTGGAGGACGATGTATTGGATCGCGACGCAATTTGAGTCTTCTATCGTCATTAGGAGGCGCTGAACGTTACAATTCACTATCATTTTTGCGTCGGATTCGAAAATCTAGACTCACAGGAGAAGGATCATATTGTGCCCGAGACAGCAATATCCCCTTGGAGACAAGTCGGCTGGAGGACGATGTATTGAATCTCGACGCAATTTGAGTGTCCCATCGTCATTAGGAGGCCCTAAACCTTACAATTAACTATCATTTTTGCGTCGGATTCGATAATCTAAACTCACAGGAGAACGACCATAAGGTGCCCGAGGCAGCAATAGACCCTTGGAGACAAGTCGGCTGGAGGACGATGTATTGGATCGCGACGCAATTTGAGTCTTCTATCGTCATTAGGAGGCGCTGAACGTTACAATTCACTATCATTTTTGCGTCGGATTCGAAAATCTAGACTCACAGGAGAACGACCATAATGTGCCCGAGGCAGCAATAGACCCTTGGAGACAAGTCGGCTGGAGGACGATGTATTGGATCGCGACGCAATTTGAATCTTCTATCGTCATTAGGAGGCGCTGAACGTTACAATTCACTATTGTTTTTGCGTCGGATTCGAAAATCTATACTCACAGGAGAAGGACCATGTGGTGCCCGAGGCAGCGATATCCCCTTGGAGACAAGTAGGCTGGAGGCCGATGTATTGAATCTCGACGCAATTTGAGTGTTCCATCGGCATTAGGAGGCCCTGAACGTTACAATTAACTATCATTTTTGCGTCGGGTTCGAAAATCTAGACTCACAGGAGAACGACCATAAGGTGCCCGAGGCAGCAATAGATCCTTGGAGACAAGTCGGCTGGAGGACGATGTATTGTATCTCGACGCAATTTGAGTGTTCCATCGTCATTAGAAGGCCCTGAACGTTACAATTAACTATCATTTTTGCGTCGGATTCGAAAATCTAGACTCACAGGAGAACGACCATAAGGTGCCCGAGGCAGCAATAGACCCTTGGAGACAAGTCGGCTGGAGGACGATGTATTGGATCGCGACGCAATTTGAGTCTTCTATCGACATTAGGAGGCGCTGAACGTTACAATTCACTATCATTTTTGCGTCGGATTCGAAAATCTAGGCTCACAGGAGAAGGATCATATTGTGCCCGAGACAGCAATATCCCCTTGGAGACAAGTCGGCTGGAGGACGATGTATTGAATCTCGACGCAATTTGAGTGTCCCATCGTCATTAGGAGGCCCTAAACCTTAGAATTAACTATCATTTTTGCGTCGGATTCGATAATCTAAACTCACAGGAGAACGACCATAAGGTGCCCGAGGCAGCAATAGACCCTTGGAGACAAGTCGGCTGGAGGACGATGTATTGGATCGCGACGCAATTTGAGTCTTCTATCGTCATTAGGAGGCGCTGAACGTTACAATTCACTATCATTTTTGCGTCGGATTCGAAAATCTACACTCACAGGAGAACGACCATAATGTGCCCGAGGCAGCAATAGACCCTTGGAGACAAGTCGGCTGGTGGACGATGTATTGGATCGCGACGCAATTTGAGTCTTCTATCGTCATTAGGAGGCGCTGAACGTTACAATTCACTATTATTTTTGCGTCGGATTCGAAAATCTATACTCACAGGAGAAGGACCATGTGGTGCCCGAGGCAGCGATATCCCCTTGGAGACAAGTAGGCTGGAGGCCGATGTATTGAATCTCGACGCAATTTGAGTGTTCCATCGTCATTAGAAGGCCCTGAACGTTACAATTAACTATCATTTTTGCGTCGGATTCGAAAATCTAGACTCACAGGACAACGACCATAAGGTGCCCGAGGCAGCAATAGACCCTTGGAGACAAGTCGGCTGGAGGCCGATGTATTGAATCTCGACGCAATTTGAGGGTTCCATCGGCATTAGGAGGCCCTGAACGTTATAATTAACGATCATTTTTGCGTCGGATTCGATAATCTAAACTCACAGGAGAACGACCATAAGGTGCCCGAGGCAGCAATAGACCCTTGGAGACAAGTTGGCTGCAGGCCGATGTATTGAATCTCGACGCAATTTGAGTGTTCCATCGTCATTACAAGGCCCTGAACGTTACAATTAACTATCATTTTTGCGTCGGATTCGAAAATCTAGACTCACAGGACAACGACCATAAGGTGCCCGAGGCAGCAATAGACCCTTGGAGACAAGTCGGCTGGAGGCCGATGTATTGAATCTCGACGCAATTTGAGTGTTCCATCGGCATTAGGAGGCCCTGAACGTTATAATTAACTATCATTTTGGCGTCGGATTCGATAATCTAAACTCACAGGAGAACGACCATAAGGTGCCCGAGGCAGCAATAGACCCTTGGAGACAAGTCGGCTGGAGGCCGATGTATTGAATCTCGACGCAATTTGAGTGTTCCATCGTCATTACAAGGCCCTGAACGTTACAATTAACTATCATTTTTGCGTCGGATTCGAAAATCTAGACTCACAGGAGAACGACCATAAGGTGCCCGAGGCAGCAATAGACCCTTGGAGACAAGTCGGCTGGAGGACGATGTATTGAATCTCGACGCAATTTGATTGTTCCATCGTCATTAGAAGGCCCTGAACGTTACAATTAACTATCATTTTTGCGTCGGATTCGAAAATCTAGACTCACAGGACAACGACCATAAGGTGCCCGAGGCAGCAATAGACCCTTGGAGACAAGTTGGCTGGAGGCCGATGTATTGAATGGAGTGTTCCATCGTCATTAGAAGGCCCTGAACGTTACAATTAACTATCATTTTAGCGTCGGATTCGAAAATCTAGACTCACAGGACAACGACCATAAGGTGCCCGAGGCAGCAATAGACCCTTGGAGACAAGTCGGCTGGAGGCCGATGTATTGAATCTCGACATAATTTGAGTGTTCCATCGGCATTAGGAGGCCCTGAACGTTATAATTAACTATCATTTTTGCGTCGGATTCGATAATCTAAACTCACAGGAGAACGACCATAAGGTGCCCGAGGCAGCAATAGACCCTTGGAGACAAGTCGGCTGGAGGCCGATGTATTGAATCTCGACGCAATTTGAGTGTTCCATCGGCATTAGGAGGCCCTGAACGTTACAATTAACTATCATTTTTGCGTCGGGTTCGAAAATCTAGACTCACAGGAGAACGACCATAAGGTGCCCGAGGCAGCAATGGACCCTTGGAGACAAGTCGGCTGGAGGCCGATGTATTGAATCTCGACGCAATTTGAGTGTTCCATCGGCATTAGGAGGCCCTGAACGTTACAATTAATTATCATTTTAGCGTCGGGTTCGAAAATCTAGACTCACAGGAGAACGACCATAAGGTGACCTAGGCAGCAATAGCCCCTTGGAGACGAGTCGGCTGGAGGACGATGTATTGAATCTCGACGCAATTTGAGAGTTCCATTGTCATTAGGTGGCCCAGAACGTTACAATTAACTATCATTTTTGCGTCGGATTCGAAAATCTAGAATTACGAGAGAACGACCATAAAGTGCCCGAGGCAGCATTAGATCCTTGGAGACAAGTCGGCTGGAGGATGATGTATTGTATGTCGACGCAATTTGAGTGTTCCATCGTCATTAGAAGGCCCTGAACGTTACAATTAACTATCATTTTTGCGTCGGATTCGAAAATCTAGACTCACAGGAGAACGACCATAAGGTGCCCGAGGCAGCAATAGACCCTTGGAGACAAGTCGGCTGGAGGACGATGTATTGGATCGCGACGCAATTTGAGTCTTCTATCGTCATTAGGAGGCGCTGAACGTTACAATTCACTATCATTTTTGCGTCGGATTCGAAAATCTAGACTCACAGGAGAAGGATCATATTGTGCCCGAGACAGCAATATCCCCTTGGAGACAAGTCGGCTGGAGGACGATGTATTGAATCTCGACGCAATTTGAGTGTCCCATCGTCATTAGGAGGCCCTAAACCTTACAATTAACTATCATTTTTGCGTCGGATTCGATAATCTAAACTCACAGGAGAACGACCATAAGGTGCCCGAGGCAGCAATAGACCCTTGGAGACAAGTCGGCTGGAGGACGATGTATTGGATCGCGACGCAATTTGAGTCTTCTATCGTCATTAGGAGGCGCTGAACGTTACAATTCACTATCATTTTTGCGTCGGATTCGAAAATCTAGACTCACAGGAGAACGACCATAATGTGCCCGAGGCAGCAATAGACCCTTGGAGACAAGTCGGCTGGAGGACGATGTATTGGATCGCGACGCAATTTGAATCTTCTATCGTCATTAGGAGGCGCTGAACGTTACAATTCACTATTGTTTTTGCGTCGGATTCGAAAATCTATACTCACAGGAGAAGGACCATGTGGTGCCCGAGGCAGCGATATCCCCTTGGAGACAAGTAGGCTGGAGCCGATGTATTGAATCTCGACGCAATTTGAGTGTTCCATCGGCATTAGGAGGCCCTGAACGTTACAATTAACTATCATTTTTGCGTCGGGTTCGAAAATCTAGACTCACAGGAGAACGACCATAAGGTGCCCGAGGCAGCAATAGACCCTTGGAGACAAGTCGGCTGGAGGCCGATGTATTGAATCTCGACGCAATTTGAGTGTTCCATCGGCATTAGGAGGCCCTGAACGTTACAATTAACTATCATTTTAGCGTCGGGTTCGAAAATCTAGACTCACAGGAGAACGACAATAAGGTGCCCGAGGCAGCAATAGACCCTTGGAGACAAGTCGGCTGGAGGACGATGTATTGAATCTCGACGCAATTTGAGAGTTCCATCGTCATTAGGCGGCCCTGAACGTTACAATTAACTATCATTTTTGCGTCGGATTCGAAAATCTAGACTCACAGGAGAACGACCATAAGGTGCCCGAGGCAGCAATAGACCCTTGGAGACAAGTCGGCTGGAGGACGATGTATTGGATCGCGACGCAATTTGAGTCTTCTATCGTCATTAGGAGGCGCTGAACGTTACAATTCACTATCATTTTTGCGTCGGATTCGAAAATCTATACTCACAGGAGAAGGACCATATGGTGCCCGAGGCAGCGATATCCCGTTGGAGACAAGTAGGCTGGAGGCCGATGTATTGAATCTCGACGCAATTTGAGTGTTCCATCGTCATTAGAAGGCCCTGAACGTTACAATTAACTATCATTTTTGCGTCGGATTCGAAAATCTAGACTCACAGGACAACGACCATAAGGTGCCCGAGGCAGCAATAGACCCTTGGAGACAAGTCGGCTGGAGGCCGATGTATTGAATCTCGACGCAATTTGAGTGTTCCATCGGCATTAGGAGGCCCTGAACGTTATAATTAACGATCATTTTTGCGTCGGATTCGATAATCTAAACTCACAGGAGAACGACCATAAGGTGCCCGAGGCAGCAATATCCCCTTGGAGACAAGTCGGCTGGAGGACGATGTATTGAATCTCGACGCAATTTGAGTGTCCCATCGTCATTAGGAGGCCCTAAACCTTAGAATTAACTATCATTTTTGCGTCGGATTCGATAATCTAAACTCACAGGAGAACGACCATAAGGTGCCCGAGGCAGCAATAGACCCTTGGAGACAAGTCGGCTGGAGGACGATGTATTGGATCGCGACGCAATTTGAGTCTTCTATCGTCATTAGGAGGCGCTGAACGTTACAATTCACTATCATTTTTGCGTCGGATTCGAAAATCTAGACTCACAGGAGAACGACCATAATGTGCCCGAGGCAGCAATAGACCCTTGGAGACAAGTCGGCTGGTGGACGATGTATTGGATCGCGACGCAATTTGAGTCTTCTATCGTCATTAGGAGGCGCTGAACGTTACAATTCACTATTATTTTTGCGTCGGATTCGAAAATCTATACTCACAGGAGAAGGACCATGTGGTGCCCGAGGCAGCGATATCCCCTTGGAGACAAGTAGGCTGGAGGCCGATGTATTGAATCTCGACGCAATTTGAGTGTTCCATCGTCATTAGAAGGCCCTGAACGTTACAATTAACTATCATTTTTGCGTCGGATTCGAAAATCTAGACTCACAGGACAACGACCATAAGGTGCCCGAGGCAGCAATAGACCCTTGGAGACAAGTCGACTGGAGGACGATGTATTGAATCTCGACGCAATTTGAGTGTTCCATCGTCATTAGAAGGCCCTGTACGTTACAATTAACTATCATTTTTGCGTCGGATTCGAAAATCTAGACTCACAGGACAACGACCATAAGGTGCCCGAGGCAGCAATAGACCCTTGGAGACAAGTCGGCTGGAGGCCGATGTATTGAATCTCGACGCAATTTGAGTGTTCCATCGTCATTACAAGGCCCTGAACGTTACAATTAACTATCATTTTTGCGTCGGATTCGAAAATCTAGACTCACAGGAGAACGACCATAAGGTGCCCGAGGCAGCAATAGACCCTTGGAGACAAGTCGGCTGGAGGACGATGTATTGGATCGCGACGCAATTTGAGTCTTCTATCGTCATTAGGAGGCGCTGAACGTTACAATTCACTATCATTTTTGCGTCGGATTCGAAAATCTATACTCACAGGAGAAGGACCATATGGTGCCCGAGGCAGCGATATCCCGTTGGAGACAAGTAGGCTGGAGGCCGATGTATTGAATCTCGACGCAATTTGAGTGTTCCATCGTCATTAGAAGGCCCTGAACGTTACAATTAACTATCATTTTTGCGTCGGATTCGAAAATCTAGACTCACAGGACAACGACCATAAGGTGCCCGAGGCAGCAATAGACCCTTGGAGACAAGTCGGCTGGAGGCCGATGTATTGAATCTCGACGCAATTTGAGTGTTCCATCGGCATTAGGAGGCCCTGAACGTTATAATTAACGATCATTTTTGCGTCGGATTCGATAATCTAAACTCACAGGAGAACGACCATAAGGTGCCCGAGGCAGCAATAGACCCTTGGAGACAAGTCGGCTGGAGGACGATGTATTGGATCGCGACGCAATTTGAGTCTTCTATCGTCATTAGGAGGCGCTGAACGTTACAATTAACTATCATTTTTGCGTCGGATTCGAAAATCTAGACTCACAGGAGAACGACCATAAGGTGCCCGAGGCAGCAATAGACCCTTGGAGACAAGTCGGCTGGAGGACGATGAATTGGATCGCGACGCAATTTGAGTCTTCTATCGTCATTAGGAGGCGCTGAACGTTACAATTCACTATCATTTTTGCGTCGGATTCAAAAATCTAGACTCACAGGAAAAGGACCATGTGGTGCCCGAGGCAGCGATATCCCCTTGGAGACAAGTAGGCTGGAGGCCGATGTATTGAATCTCGACGCAATTTGAGTGTTCCATCGTCATTACAAGGCCCTGAACGCTACAATTAACTATCATTTTTGCGTCGGATTCGAAAATCTAGACTCACAGGACAACGACCATAAGGTGCCTGAGGCAGCAATAGACCCTTGGAGACAAGTCGGCTGGAGGCCGATGTATTGAATCTCGACGCAATTTGAGTGTTCCATCGGCATTAGGAGGCCCTGAACGTTATAATTAACTATCATTTTGGCGTCGGATTCGATAATCTAAACTCACAGGAGAACGACCATAAGGTGCCCGAGGCAGCAATAGACCCTTGGAGACAAATCGGCTGGAGGCCGATGTATTGAATCTGAATCTCGACGCAATTTGAGTGTTAAATCGTCATTACAAGGCCCTGAACGTTACAATTAACTGTCATTTTTGCGTCGGATTCGAAAATCTAGACTCACAGGAGAACGACCATAAGGTGCCCGAGGCAGCAATAGACCCTTGGAGACAAGTCGGCTGGAGGACGATGTATTGAATCTCGACGCAATTTGAGTGTTCCATCGTCATTAGAAGGCCCTGAACGTTACAATTAACTATCATTTTTGCGTCGGATTCGAAAATCTAGACTCACAGGACAACGACCATAAGGTGCCCGAGGAAGCAATAGACCCTTGGAGACAAGTCGGCTGGAGGCCGATGTACTGATTCTCGACGCAATTTGAGTGTTCCATCGTCATTACAAGGCCCTGAACGTTACAATTAACTATCATTTTTGCGTCGGATTCGAAAATCTAGACTCACAGGAGAACGACCATAAGGTGCCCGAGGCAGCAATAGACCCTTGGAGACAAGTCGGCTGGAGGACGATGTATTGGATCGCGACGCAATTTGAGTCTTCTATCGTCATTAGGAGGCGCTGAACGTTACAATTCACTATCATTTTTGCGTCGGATTCGAAAATCTAGACTCACAGGAGAAGGACCATGTCGTGCCCGAGGCAGCGATATCCCCTTGGAGACAAGTAGGCTGGAGGCCGATGTATTGAATCTCGACGCAATTTGAGTGTTCCATCGTCATTGGAAGGCCCTGAACGTTACAATTAACTATCATTTTTGCGTCGGATTCGAAAATCTAGACTCACAGGACAACGACCATAAGGTGCCCGAGGCAGCAATAGACCCTTGGAGACAAGTCGGCTGGAGGCCGATGTATTGAATCTCGACATAATTTGAGTGTTCCATCGGCATTAGGAGGCCCTGAACGTTATAATTAACTATCATTTTTGCGTCGGATTCGATAATTAAACTCACAGGAGAACGACCATAAGGTGCCCGAGGCAGCAGTAGACCCTTGGAGACAAGTCGGCTGGAGGGCCGATGTATTGAATCTCGA
This sequence comes from Schistocerca americana, assembly GCF_021461395.2. NCBI lineage: Eukaryota > Metazoa > Arthropoda > Insecta > Orthoptera > Acrididae > Schistocerca > Schistocerca americana. Next base: position 21,344 of record NW_025725071.1, read on the forward strand.
CGCAATTTGAGTGTTCCATCGTCATTACAAGGCCCTGAACGTTACAATTAACTATCATTTTTCCGTCGGATTCGAAAATCTAGACTCACAGGAGAACGACCATAAGGTGCCCGATGCAGCAATAGACCCTTGGAGACAAGTCGGCTGGAGGCCGATGTATTGAATCTCGAAGCAATTTGAGTGTTCCATCGGCATTAGGAGGCCCTGAACGTTACAATTAACTATCATTTTTGCGTCTGGTTCGAAAATCTAGACTCACAGGAGAACGACCATAAGGTGCCCGAGGCAGCAATAGACCCTTGGAGACAAGTCGGCTGCAGGCCGATGTATTGAATCTCGACGCAATTTGAGTGTTCCATCGGCATTAGGAGGCCCTGAACGTTACATTTAACTATCATTTTAGCGTCGGGTTCGAAAATCTAGACTCACAGGAGAACGACCATAAGGTGCCCGAGGCAGCAATAGACCCTTGGAGACAAGTCGGCTGGAGGACGATGTATTGAATCTCGACGCAATTTGAGAGTTCCATTGTCATTAGGCGGCCCTGAACGTTACAATTAACTATCATTTTTGCGTCGGATTCGAAAATCTAGAATTACAAGAGAACGACCATAAAGTGCCCGAGGCAGCATTAGATCCTTGGAGACAAGTCGGCTGGAGGACGATGTATTGTATCTCGACGCAATTTGAGTGTTCCATCGTCATTAGAAGGCCCTGAACGTTTACAATTAACTATCATTTTTGCGTCGGATTCGAAAATCTAGACTCACAGGGAGAACGACCATAAGGTGCCCGAGGCAGCAATAGACCCTTGGAGACAAGTCGGCTGGAGGACGATGTATTGGATCGCGACGCAATTTGAGTCTTCTATCGTCATTAGGAGGCGCTGAACGTTACAATTCACTATCATTTTTGCGTCGGATTCGAAATCTAGACTCACAGGAGAAGGATCATATTGTGCCCGAGACAGCAATATCCCCTTGGAGACAAGTCGGCTGGAGGACGATGTATTGAATCTCGACGCAATTTTGAGTGTCCCATCGTCATTAGGAGGCCCTAAGCCTTACAATTAACTATCATTTTTGCGTCGGATTCGATAATCTAAACTCACAGGAGAACGACCATAAGGTGCCCGAGGCAGCAATAGACCCTTGGAGACAAGTCGGCTGGAGGACGATGTATTGAATCTCGACGCAATTTGAGTGTTCCATCGTCATTAGGAGGCCCTGAACGTTACAATTAACTATCATTTTTGCGTCGGATTTGAAAATCTAGACTCACAGGAGAACGACCATAAGGTGCCCGACGGCAGCAATAGACCCTTGGAGACAAGTCGGCTGGAGGCCGATGTACTGAATCTCGACGCAATTTGAGTGTTCCATCGTCATTAGGAGGCCCTGAACGTTATAATTAACTATCATTTTTGCGTCGGATTCGAAAATCTAAACTCACAGGAGAACGACCATAAGGTGCACGAGGCAGCAATAGACCCTTGGAGACAAGTCGGCTGGAGGCCGATGTATTGAATCTCGACGCAATTTGAGTGTTCCATCGGCATTAGGAGGCCCTGAACGTTATAATTAACTATCATTTTTGCGTCGGATTCGATAATCTAAATTCACAGGAGAACGACCATAAGGTGCCCGAGGCAGCAATAGACCCTTGGAGACAAGTCGGCTGGAGGCCGATGTATTGAATCTCGACGCAATTTGAGTGTTCTATCGGCATTAGGAGACCCTGAACGTTACAATTAACTATCATTTTTGCGTCGGGTTCGAAAATCTAGACTCACAGGGAGAACGACCATAAGGTGCCCGAGGCAGCAATAGACCCTTGGAGACAAGTCGGCTGGAGGACGATGTATTGAATCTCGACGCAATTTGAGTGTTCCATCGTCATTAGAAGGCCCTGAACGTTACAATTAACTATCATTTTTGCGTCGGATTCGAAAATCTAGACTCACAGGACAACGACCATAAGGTGCCCGAGGCAGCAATAGACCCTTGGAGACAAGTCGGCTGGAGGCCGATGTATTGAATTGAGTGTTCCATCGTCATTAGAAGGCCCTGAACGTTACAATTAACTATCATTTTTGCGTCGGATTCGAAAATCTAGACTCACAGGACAACGACCATAAGGTGCCCGAGGCAGCAATAGACCCTTGGAGACAAGTCGGCTGGAGGCCGATGTATTGAATTGAGTGTTCCATCGTCATTAGAAGGCCCTGAACGTTACAATTAACTATCATTTTTGCGTCGGATTCGAAAATCTAGACTCACAGGACAACGACCATAAGGTGCCCGAGGCAGCAATAGACCCTTGGAGACAAGTCGGCTGGAGGCCGATGTATTGAATCTCGACGCAATTTGAGTGTTCCATCGGCATTAGGAGGCCCTGAACGTTACAATTAACTATCATTTTTGCGTCGGGTTCGAAAATCTAGACTCACAGGAGAACGACCATAAGGTGCCCGAGGCAGCAATAGACCCTTGGAGACAAGTCGGCTGCAGGCCGATGTATTGAATCTCGACGCAATTTGAGTGTTCCATCGGCATTAGGAGGCCCTGAACGTTACAATTAACTATCATTTTTGCGTCGGATTCGAAAATCTAGACTCACAGGACAACGACCATAAGGTGCCCGAGGCAGCAATAGACCCTTGGAGACAAGTCGGCTGGAGGCCGATGTATTGAATCTCGACGCAATTTGAGTGTTCCATCGTCATTACAAGGCCCTGAACGTTACAATTAACTATCATTTTTGCGTCGGATTCGAAAATCTGGACTCACAGGAGAACGACCATAAGGTGCCCGAGGCAGCAATAGACCCTTGGAGACAAGTCGGCTGGAGGACGATGTATTGGATCGCGACGCAATTTGAGTCTTCTATCGTCATTAGGAGGCCCTGAACGTTATAATTAACTATCATTTTTGCGTCGGATTCGATAATCTAAATTCACAGGAGAACGACCATAAGGTGCCCGAGGCAGCAATAGACCCTTGGAGACAAGTCGGCTGGAGGCCGATGTATTGAATCTCGACGCAATTTGAGTGTTCTATCGGCATTAGGAGACCCTGAACGTTACAATTAACTATCATTTTTGCGTCGGGTTCGAAAATCTAGACTCACAGGAGAACGACCATAAGGTGCCCGAGGCAGCAATAGACCCTTGGAGACAAGTCGGCTGGAGGACGATGTATTGAATCTCGACGCAATTTGAGTGTTCCATCGTCATTAGAAGGCCCTGAACGTTACAATTAACTATCATTTTTGCGTCGGATTCGAAAATCTAGACTCACAGGACAACGACCATAAGGTGCCCGAGGCAGCAATAGACCCTTGGAGACAAGTCGGCTGGAGGCCGATGTATTGAATCTCGACGCAATTTGAGTGTTCCATCGTCATTACAAGGCCCTGAACGTTACAATTAACTATCATTTTTGCGTCGGATTCGAAAATCTAGACTCACAGGAGAACGACCATAAGGTGCCCGAGGCAGCAATAGACCCTTGGAGACAAGTCGGCTGGAGGACGATGTATTGGATCGCGACGCAATTTGAGTCTTCTATCGTCATTAGGAGGCGCTGAACGTTACAATTCACTATCATTTTTGCGTCGGATTCGAAAATCTAGACTCACAGGAAAAGGACCATGTGGTGCCCGAGGCAGCGATATCCCCTTGGAGACAAGTAGGCTGGAGGCCGATGTATTGAATCTCGACGCAATTTGAGTGTTCCATCGTCATTAGAAGGCCCTGAACGTTACAATTAACTATCATTTTTGCGTCGGATTCGAAAATCTAGACTCACAGGACAACGACCATAAGGTGCCCGAGGCAGCAATAGACCCTTGGAGACAAGTCGGCTGGAGGCCGATGTATTGAATTGAGTGTTCCATCGTCATTAGAAGGCCCTGAACGTTACAATTAACTATCATTTTTGCGTCGGATTCGAAAATCTAGACTCACAGGACAACGACCATAAGGTGCCCGAGGCAGCAATAGACCCTTGGAGACAAGTCGGCTGGAGGCCGATGTATTGAATTGAGTGTTCCATCGTCATTAGAAGGCCCTGAACGTTACAATTAACTATCATTTTTGCGTCGGATTCGAAAATCTAGACTCACAGGACAACGACCATAAGGTGCCCGAGGCAGCAATAGACCCTTGGAGACAAGTCGGCTGGAGGCCGATGTATTGAATCTCGACGCAATTTGAGTGTTCCATCGGCATTAGGAGGCCCTGAACGTTACAATTAACTATCATTTTTGCGTCGGGTTCGAAAATCTAGACTCACAGGAGAACGACCATAAGGTGCCCGAGGCAGCAATAGACCCTTGGAGACAAGTCGGCTGGAGGCCGATGTATTGAATCTCGACGCAATTTGAGTGTTCCATCGGCATTTGGAGGCCCTGAGCGTTACAATTAACTATCATTTTTGCGTCGGATTCGAAAATCTAGACTCACAGGACAACGACCATAAGGTGCCCGAGGCAGCAATAGACCCTTGGAGACAAGTCGGCTGGAGGCCGATGTATTGAATCTCGACGCAATTTGAGTGTTCCATCGTCATTACAAGGCCCTGAACGTTACAATTAACTATCATTTTTGCGTCGGATTTGAAAATCTAGACTCACAGGAGAACGACCATAAGGTGCCCGAGGCAGCAATAGACCCTTGGAGACAAGTCGGCTGGAGGACGATGTATTGGATCGCGACGCAATTTGAGTCTTCTATCGTCATTAGGAGGCGCTGAACGTTACAATTCACTATCATTTTTGCGTCGGATTCGAAAATCTAGACTCACAGGAAAAGGACCATGTGGTGCCCGAGGCAGCGATATCCCCTTGGAGACAAGTAGGCTGGAGGCCGATGTATTGAATCTCGACGCAATTTGAGTGTTCCATCGGCATTAGGAGGCCCTGAACGTTACAATTAACTATCATTTTTGCGTCGGGTTCGAAAATCTAGACTCACAGGAGAACGACCATAAGGTGCCCGAGGCAGCAATAGACCCTTGGAGACAAGTCGGCTGGAGGCCGATGTATTGAATCTCGACGCAATTTGAGTGTTCCATCGGCATTAGGAGGCCCTGAACGTTACAATTAACTATCATTTTTGCGTCGGGTTCGAAAATCTAGACTCACAGGAGAACGACCATAAGGTGCCCGAGGCAGCAATAGACCCTTGGAGACAAGTCGGCTGCAGGCCGATGTATTGAATCTCGACGCAATTTGAGTGTTCCATCGGCATTAGGAGGCCCTGAACGTTACAATTAACTATCATTTTTGCGTCGGATTCGAAAATCTAGACTCACAGGACAACGACCATAAGGTGCCCGAGGCAGCAATAGACCCTTGGAGACAAGTCGGCTGGAGGCCGATGTTTTGAATCTCGACGCAATTTGAGTGTTCCATCGTCATTACAAGGCCCTGAACGTTACAATTAACTATCATTTTTGCGTCGGATTCGAAAATCTGGACTCACAGGAGAACGACCATAAGGTGCCCGAGGCAGCAATAGACCCTTGGAGACAAGTCGGCTGGAGGACGATGTATTGGATCGCGACGCAATTTGAGTCTTCTATCGTCATTAGGAGGCCCTGAACGTTATAATTAACTATCATTTTTGCGTCGGATTCGATAATCTAAATTCACAGGAGAACGACCATAAGGTGCCCGAGGCAGCAATAGACCCTTGGAGACAAGTCGGCTGGAGGCCGATGTATTGAATCTCGACGCAATTTGAGTGTTCTATCGGCATTAGGAGACCCTGAACGTTACAATTAACTATCATTTTTGCGTCGGGTTCGAAAATCTAGACTCACAGGAGAACGACCATAAGGTGCCCGAGGCAGCAATAGACCCTTGGAGACAAGTCGGCTGGAGGACGATGTATTGAATTCTCGACGCAATTTGAGTGTTCCATCGTCATTAGAAGGCCCTGAACGTTACAATTAACTATCATTTTTGCGTCGGATTCGAAAATCTAGACTCACAGGACAACGACCATAAGGTGCCCGAGGCAGCAATAGACCCTTGGAGACAAGTCGGCTGGAGGCCGATGTATTGAATCTCGACGCAATTTGAGTGTTCCATCGTCATTACAAGGCCCTGAACGTTACAATTAACTATCATTTTTGCGTCGGATTCGAAAATCTAGACTCACAGGAGAACGACCATAAGGTGCCCGAGGCAGCAATAGACCCTTGGAGACAAGTCGGCTGGAGGACGATGTATTGGATCGCGACGCAATTTGAGTCTTCTATCGTCATTAGGAGGCGCTGAACGTTACAATTCACTATCATTTTTGCGTCGGATTCGAAAATCTAGACTCACAGGAAAAGGACCATGTGGTGCCCGAGGCAGCGATATCCCCTTGGAGACAAGTAGGCTGGAGGCCGATGTATTGAATCTCGACGCAATTTGAGTGTTCCATCGTCATTAGAAGGCCCTGAACGTTACAATTAACTATCATTTTTGCGTCGGATTCGAAAATCTAGACTCACAGGACAACGACCATAAGGTGCCCGAGGCAGCAATAGACCCTTGGAGACAAGTCGGCTGGAGGCCGATGTATTGAATTGAGTGTTCCATCGTCATTAGAAGGCCCTGAACGTTACAATTAACTATCATTTTTGCGTCGGATTCGAAAATCTAGACTCACAGGACAACGACCATAAGGTGCCCGAGGCAGCAATAGACCCTTGGAGACAAGTCGGCTGGAGGCCGATGTATTGAATTGAGTGTTCCATCGTCATTAGAAGGCCCTGAACGTTACAATTAACTATCATTTTTGCGTCGGATTCGAAAATCTAGACTCACAGGACAACGACCATAAGGTGCCCGAGGCAGCAATAGACCCTTGGAGACAAGTCGGCTGGAGGCCGATGTATTGAATCTCGACGCAATTTGAGTGTTCCATCGGCATTAGGAGGCCCTGAACGTTACAATTAACTATCATTTTTGCGTCGGGTTCGAAAATCTAGACTCACAGGAGAACGACCATAAGGTGCCCGAGGCAGCAATAGACCCTTGGAGACAAGTCGGCTGGAGGCCGATGTATTGAATCTCGACGCAATTTGAGTGTTCCATCGGCATTTGGAGGCCCTGAGCGTTACAATTAACTATCATTTTTGCGTCGGATTCGAAAATCTAGACTCACAGGAGAACGACCATAAGGTGCCCGAGGCAGCAATAGACCCTTGGAGACAAGTCGGCTGGAGGACGATGTATTGGATCGCGACGCAATTTGAGTCTTCTATCGTCATTAGGAGGCGCTGAACGTTACAATTCACTATCATTTTTGCGTCGGATTCGAAAATCTAGACTCACAGGAAAAGGACCATGTGGTGCCCGAGGCAGCGATATCCCCTTGGAGACAAGTAGGCTGGAGGCCGATGTATTGAATCTCGACGCAATTTGAGTGTTCCATCGTCATTAGAAGGCCCTGAACATTACAATTAACTATCATTTTTGCGTCGGATTCGAAAATCTAGACTCACAGGACAACGACCATAAGGTGCCCGAGGCAGCAATAGACCCTTGGAGACAAGTCGGCTGGAGGCCGATGTATTGAATTGAGTGTTCCATCGTCATTAGAAGGCCCTGAACGTTACAATTAACTATCATTTTTGCGTCGGATTCAAAAATCTAGACTCACAGGACAACGACCATAAGGTGCCCGAGGCAGCAATAGACCCTTGGAGACAAGTCGGCTGGAGGCCGATGTATTGAATTGAGTGTTCCATCGTCATTAGAAGGCCCTGAACGTTACAATTAACTATCATTTTTGCGTCGGATTCGAAAATCTAGACTCACAGGACAACGACCATAAGGTGCCCGAGGCAGCAATAGACCCTTGGAGACAAGTCGGCTGGAGGCCGATGTATTGAATCTCGACGCAATTTGAGTGTTCCATCGGCATTAGGAGGCCCTGAACGTTACAATTAACTATCATTTTTGCGTCGGGTTCGAAAATCTAGACTCACAGGAGAACGACCATAAGGTGCCCGAGGCAGCAATAGACCCTTGGAGACAAGTCGGCTGGAGGCCGATGTATTGAATCTCGACGCAATTTGAGTGTTCCATCGGCATTAGGAGGCCCTGAACGTTACAATTAACTATCATTTTAGCGTCGGGTTCGAAAATCTAGACTCACAGGAGAACGACCATAAGGTGCCCGAGGCAGCAATAGACGCTTGGAGACAAGTCGGCTGGAGGACGATGTATTGAATCTCGACGCAATTTGAAAGTTCCATTGTCATTAGGCGGCCCTGAACGTTACAATTAACTATCATTTTTGCGTCGGATTCGAAAATCTAGAATTACAAGAGAACGACCATAAAGTGCCCGAGGCAGCATTTGATCCTTGGAGACAAGTCGGCTGGAGGACGATGTATTGTATCTCGACGCAATTTGAGTGTTCCATCGTCATTAGAAGGCCCTGAACGTTACAATTAACTATCATTTTTGCGTCGGATTCGAAAATCTAGACTCACAGGAGAACGACCATAAGGTGCCCGAGGCAGCAATAGACCCTTGGAGACAAGTCGGCTGGAGGACGATGTATTGGATCGCGACGCAATTTGAGTCTTCTATCGTCATTAGGAGGCGCTGAACGTTACAATTCACTATCATTTTTGCGTCGGATTCGAAAATCTAGACTCACAGGAGAAGGAGAAGGATCTTATTGTGCCCGAGACAGCAATATCCCCTTGGAGACAAGTCGGCTGGAGGACGATGTATTGAATCTCGACGCAATTTGAGTGTCCCATCGTCATTAGGAGGCCCTAAACCTTACAATTAACTATCATTTTTGCGTCGGATTCGTTAATCTAAACTCACAGGAGAACAACCATAAGGTGCCCGAGGCAGCAATAGACCCTTGGAGACAAGTCGGCTGGAGGACGATGTATTGGATCGCGACGCAATTTGAGTCTTCTATCGTCATTAGGAGGCGCTGAACGTTACAATTCACTATCATTTTTGCGTCGGATTCGAAAATCTAGACTCACAGGAGAAGGACCATGAGGTGCCCGAGGCAGCGATATCCCCTTGGAGACAAGTAGGCTGGAGGCCGATGTATTGAATCTCGACGCAATTTGAGTGTTCCATCGTCATTAGAAGGCCCTGAACGTTACAATTAACTATCATTTTTGCGTCGGATTCGAAAATCTAGACTCACAGGACAACGACCATAAGGTGCCCGAGGCAGCAATAGACCCTTGGAGACAAGTCGGCTGGAGGCCGATGTATTGAATCTCGACGCAATTTGAGTGTTCCATCGTCATTACAAGGCCCTGAACGTTACAATTAACTATCATTATTCCGTCGGATTCGAAAATCTAGACTCACAGGAGAACGACCATAAGGTGCCCGTGGCAGCAATAGACCCTTGGAGACAAGTCGGCTGGAGGCCGATGTATTGAATCTCGACGCAATTTGAGTGTTCCATCGGCATTAGGAGGCCCTGAACGTTACAATTAACTATCATTTTTGCGTCGGGTTCGAAAATCTAGACTCACAGGAGAACGACCATAAGGTGCCCGAGGCAGCAATAGACCCTTGGAGACAAGTCGGCTGGAGGCCGATGTATTGAATCTCGACGCAATTTGAGTGTTCCATCGTCATTAGAAGGCCCTGAACGTTACAATTAACTATCATTTTTCGTCGGATTCGAAAATCTAGACTCACAGGAGAACGACCATAAGGTGCCCGAGGCAGCAATAGACCCTTGGAGACAAGTCGCCTGGAGGACGATGTATTGGATCGCGACGCAATTTGAGACTTCTATCGTCATTAGGAGGCGCTGAACGTTACAATTCACTATCATTTTTGCGTCGGATTCGAAAATCTAGACTCACAGGAGAAGATCATATTGTGCCCGAGACAGCAATATCCCCTTGGAGACAAGTCGGCTGGAGGACGATGTATTGAATATCGACGCAATTTGAGTGTCCCATCGTCATTAGGAGGCCCTAAACCTTACAATTAACTATCATTTTTGCGTCGGATTCGATAATCTAAACTCACAGGAGAACGACCATAAGGTGCCCGAGGCAGCAATAGACCCTTGGAGACAAGTCGGCTGGAGGACGATGTATTGGATCGCGACGCAATTTGAGTCTTCTATCGTCATTAGGAGGCGCTGAACGTTACAATTCACTATCATTTTTGCGTCGGATTCGAAAATCTAGACTCACAGGAGAACGACCATAATGTGCCCGAGGCAGCAATAGACCCTTGGAGACAAGTCGGCTGGAGGACGATGTATTGGATCGCGACGCAATTTGAGTCTTCTATCGTCATTAGGAGGCGCTGAACGTTACAATTCACTATTATTTTTGCGTCGAATTCGAAAATCTATACTCACAGGAGAAGGACCATGTGGTGCCCGAGGCAGCGATATCCCCTTGGAGACAAGTAGGCTGGAGGCCGATGTATTGAATCTCGACGCAATTTGAGTGTTCCATCGTCATTAGAAGGCCCTGAACGTTACAATTAACGATCATTTTTGCGTCGGATTCGAAAATCTAGACTCACAGGACAACGACCATAAGGTGCCCGAGGCAGCAATAGACCCTTGGAGACAAGTCGGCTGGAGGCCGATGTATTGAATCTCGACGCAATTTGAGGGTTCCATCGGCATTAGGAGGTCCTGAACGTTATAATTAACGATCATTTTTGCGTCGGATTCGATAATCTAAACTCACAGGAGAACGACCATAAGGTGCCCGAGGCAGCAATAGACCCTTGGAGACAAGTCGGCTGGAGGACGATGTATTGGATCGCGACGCAATTTGAGTCTTCTCTCGTCATTAGGAGGCGCTGAACGTTACAATTCACTATCATTTTTGCGTCGGATTCGAAAATCTAGACTCACAGGAGAAGGACCATAAGGTGCCCGAGGCAGCGATATCCCCTTGGAGACAAGTAGGCTGGAGGCCGATGTATTGAATCTCGACGCAAATTGAGTGTTCCATCGGCATTAGGAGGCCCTGAACGTTATAATTAACTATCATTTTTGCGTCGGATTCGATAATCTAAACTCACAGGAGAACGACCATAAGGTGCCCGAGGCAGCAATAGACCCTTGGAGACAAGTCGGCTGGAGGACGATGTATTGAATCTCGACGCAATTTGAGTGTTCCATCGTCATTAGAAGGCCCTGAACGTTACAATTAACTATCATTTTTGCGTCGGATTCGAAAATCTAGACTCACAGGACAACGACCATAAGGTGCCCGAGGCAGCAATAGACCCTTGGAGACAAGTCGGCTGGAGGCCGATGTATTGAATCTCGACGCAATTTGAGTGTTCCATCGTCATTACAAGGCCCTGAACGTTACAATTAACTATCATTATTCCGTCGGATTCGAAAATCTAGACTCACAGGAGAACGACCATAAGGTGCCCGTGGCAGCAATAGACCCTTGGAGACAAGTCGGCTGGAGGCCGATGTATTGAATCTCGACGCAATTTGAGTGTTCCATCGGCATTAGGAGGCCCTGAACGTTACAATTAACTATCATTTTTGCGTCGGGTTCGAGAATCTAGACTCAAAGGAGAACGACCATAAGGTGCCCGAGGCAGCAATAGACCCTTGGAGACAAGTCGGCTGGAGGCCGATGTATTGAATCTCGACGCAATTTGAGTGTTCCATCGTCATTAGAAGGCCCTGAACGTTACAATTAACTATCATTTTTCGTCGGATTCGAAAATCTAGACTCACAGGAGAACGACCATAAGGTGCCCGAGGCAGCAATAGACCCTTGGAGACAAGTCGGCTGGAGGACGATGTATTGGATCGCGACGCAATTTGAGTCTTCTATCGTCATTAGGAGGCGCTGAACGTTACAATTCACTATCATTTTTGCGTCGGATTCGAAAATCTAGACTCACAGGAGAAGGATCATATTGTGCCCGAGACAGCAATATCCCCTTGGAGACAAGTCGGCTGGAGGACGATGTATTGAATCTCGACGCAATTTGAGTGTCCCATCGTCATTAGGAGGCCCTAAACCTTACAATTAACGATCATTTTTGCGTCGGATTCGAAAATGTAGACTCACAGGACAACGACCATAAGGTGCCCGAGGCAGCAATAGACCCTTGGAGACAAGTCGGCTGGAGGCCGATGTATTGAATCTCGACGCAATTTGAGGGTTCCATCGGCATTAGGAGGCCCTGAACGTTATAATTAACGATCATTTTTGCTTTCGGATTCGATAATCTAAACTCACAGGAGAACGACCATAAGGTGCCCGAGGCAGCAATAGACCCTTGGAGACAAGTCGGCTGGAGGCCGATGTATTGAATCTCGACGAAATTTGAGTGTTCCATCGGCATTAGGAGGCCCTGAACGTTACAATTAACTATCATTTTTGCGTCGAATTCGAAAATCTAGACGCACAGGAGAACGACCATTAGGTGCCCGAGGCAGCAATAGACCCTTGGAGACAAGTCGGCTGGAGGACGATGTATTGGATCGCGACGCAATTTGAGTCTTCTGTCGTCATTAGGAGGCGCTGAACGTTACAATTCACTATCATTTTTGCGTCGGATTCGAAAATCTAGACTCACAGGAGAAGGACCATTTGGTGCCCGAGGCAGCGATATCCCCTTGGAGACAAGTAGGCTGGAGGCCGATTTATTGAATCTCGACGCAAATTGAGTGTTCCATCGGCATTAGGAGACCTTGAACGTTATAATTAACTATCATTTTTGCGTCGGATTCGATAATCTAAACTCACAGGAGAACGACCATAAGGTGCCCGAGGCAGCAATAGACCCTTGGAGACAAATCGGCTGGAGGACGATGTATTGAATCTCGACGCAATTTGAGTGTTCCTTCGTCATTAGAAGGCCCTGAACGTTACAATTAACTATCATTTTTGCGTCGGATTCGAAAATCTAGACTCACAGGACAACGACCATAAGGTGCCCGAGGCAGCAATAGACCCTTGGAGACAAGTCGGCTGGAGGCCAATGTATTGAATCTCGACGCAATTTGAGTGTTCCATCGTCATTACAAGGCCCTGAACGTTACAATTAACTATCATTTTTGCGTCGGATTCGAAAATCTAGACTCACAGGAGAACGACCATAAGGTGCCCGAGGCAGCAATAGACCCTTGGAGACAAGTCGGCTGGAGGACAATGTATTGGATCGCGACGCAATTTGAGTCTTCTATCGTCATTAGGAGGCGCTGAACGTTACAATTCACTATCATTTTTGCGTCGGATTCGAAAATCTATACTCACAGGAGAAGGACCATGTGGTGCCCGAGGCAGAGATATCCCCTTGGAGACAAGTAGGCTGGAGGCCGATGTATTGAATCTCGACGCAATTTGAGTGTTCCATCGTCATTAGAAGGCCCTGAACGTTACAATTAACTATCATTTTTGCGTCGGATTCGAAAATCTAGACTCACAGGAAAAGGACCATGTGGTGCCCGAGGCAGCGATATCCCCTTGGAGACAAGTAGGCTGGAGGCCGATGTATTGAATCTCGACGCAATTTGAGTGTTCCATCGTCATTAAAAGGCCCTGAACGTTACAATTAACTATCATTTTTGCGTCGGATTCGAAAATCTAGACTCACAGGACAACGACCATAAGGTGCCCGAGGCAGCAATAGACCCTTGGAGACAAGTCGGCTGAAGGCCGATGTATTGAATCTCGACGCAATTTGAGTGTTCCATCGTCATTACAAGGCCCTGAACGTTACAATTAACTATCATTTTTGCGTCGGATTCGAAAATCTAGACTCACAGGACAACGACCATAAGGTGCCCGAGGCAGCAATAGACCCTTGGAGACAAGTCGGCTGGAGGCCGATGTATTGAATCTCGACATAATTTGAGTGTTCCATCGGCATTAGGAGGCCCTGAACGTTATAATTAACTATCATTTTTGCGTCGGATTCGATAATTAAACTCACAGGAGAACGACCATAAGGTGCCCGAGGCAGCAATAGACCCTTGGAGACAAGTCGGCTGGAGGCCGATGTATTGAATCTAGACGCAATTTGTGTGTTCCATCGTCATTACAAGGCCCTGAACGTTACAATTAACTATCATTTTTCCGTCGGATTCAAAAATCTAGACTCACAGGAGAACGACCATAAGGTGCCCGATGCAGCAATAGACCCTTGGAGACAAGTCGGCTGGAGGCCGATGTATTGAATCTCGACGCAATTTGAGTGTTCCATCGGCATTAGGAGGCCCTGAACGTTACAATTAACTATCATTTTTGCGTCGGGTTCGAAAATCTAGACTCACAGGAGAACGACCATAAGGTGCCCGAGGCAGCAATAGACCCTTGGAGACAAGTCGGCTGGAGGACGATGTATTGAATCTCGACGCAATTTGAGTGTTCCATCGGCATTAGGAGGCCCTGAACGTTACAATTAACTATCATTTTAGCGTCGGGTTCGAAAATCTAGACTCACAGGATAACGACCATAAGGTGCCCGAGGCAGCAATAGACCCTTGGAGACAAGTCGGCTGGAGGACGATGTATTGAATCTCGACGCAATTTGAGAGTTCCATCGTCATTAGGCGGCCCTGAACGTTACAATTAACTATCATTTTTGCGTCGGATTCGAAAATCTAGACTCACAGGAGAAGGATCATATTGTGCCCGAGACAGCAATATCCCCTTGGAGACAAGTCGGCTGGAGGACGATGTATTGAATCTCGACGCAATTTGAGTGTCCCATCGTCATTAGGAGGCCCTAAGCCTTACAATTAACTATCATTTTTGCGTCGGATTCGATAATCTAAACTCACAGGAGAACGACCATAAGGTGCCCGAGGCAGCAATAGACCCTTGGAGACAAGTCGGCTGGAGGACGATGTATTGGATCGCGACGCAATTTGAGTCTTCTATCGTCATTAGGAGGCGCTGAACGTTACAATTCACTATCATTTTTGCGTCGGATTCGAAAATCTAGACTCACAGGAGAACGACCATAATATGCCCGAGGCAGCAATAGACCCTTGGAGACAAGTCGGCTGGAGGACGATGTATTGGATCGCGACGCAATTTGAGTCTTCTATCGTCATTAGGAGGCGCTGAACGTTACAATTCACTATTATTTTTGCGTCGGATTCGAAAATCTATACTCACAGGAGAAGGACCATAAGGTGCCCGAGGCAGCGATATCCCCTTGGAGACAAGTAGGCTGGAAGCCGATGTATTGAATCTCGACGCAATTTGAGTGTTCCATCGTCATTAGAAGGCCCTGAACGTTACAATTAACTATCATTTTTGCGTCGGATTCGAAAATCTAGACTCACAGGACAACGACCATAAGGTGCCCGAGGCAGCAATAGACCCTTGGAGACAAGTCGGCTGGAGGCCGATGTATTGAATCTCGACGCAATTTGAGGGTTCCATCGGCATTAGGAGGCCCTGATCGTTATAATTAACGATCATTTTTGCGTCGGATTCGATAATCTAAACTCACAGGAGAACGACCATAAGGTGCCCGAGGCAGCAATAGACCCTTGGAGACAAGTCGGCTGGAGGCCGATGTATTGAATCTCGACGCAATTTGAGTGTTCCATCGGCATTAGGAGGCCCTGAACGTTACAATTAACTATCATTTTTGCGTCGGGTTCGAAAATCTAGACTCACAGGAGAACGACCATAAGGTGCCCGAGGCAGCAATAGACCCTTGGAGACAAGTCGGCTGGAGGCCGATGTATTGAATCTCGACGCAATTTGAGTGTTCCATCGGCATTAGGAGGCCCTGAACGTTATAATTAACTATCATTTTTGCGTCGGATTCGATAATCTAAACTCACAGGAGAACGACCATAAGGTGCCCGAGGCAGCAATAGACCCTTGGAGACAAGTCGGCTGGAGGACGATGTATTGAATCTCGACGCAATTTGAGTGTTCCATCGTCATTAGAAGGCCCTGAACGTTACAATTAACTATCATTTTTGCGTCGGATTCGAAAATCTAGACTCACAGGACAACGACCATAAGGTGCCCGAGGCAGCAATAGACCCTTGGAGACAAGTCGGCTGGAGGACGATGTATTGGATCGCGACGCAATTTGAGTCTTCTATCGTCATTAGGAGGCGCTGAACGTTACAATTCACTATCATTTTTGCGTCGGATTCAAAAATCTATACTCACAGGAGAAGGACCATGTGGTGCCCGAGGCAGCGATATCTCCTTGGAGACAAGTAGGCTGGAGGCCGATGTATTGAATCTCGACGCAATTTGAGTGTTCCATCGTCATTAGAAGGCCCTGAACGTTACAATTAATTATCATTTTTGCGTCGGATTCGAAAATCTAGACTCACAGGACAACGACCATAAGGTGCCCGAGGCATCAATAGACCCTTGGAGACAAGTCGGCTGGAGGCCGATGTATTGAATCTCGACGCAATTTGAGTGTTCCATCGTCATTACAAGGGCCTGAACGTTACAATTAACTATCATTTTTGCGTCGGATTCGAAAATCTAGACTCACAGGAGAACGACCATAAGGTGCCCGAGGCAGCAATAGACCCTTGGAGACAAGTCGGCTGAAGGACGATGTATTGGATCGCGACGCAATTTGAGTCTTCTATCGCCATTAGGAGGCGCTGAACGTTACAATTCACTATCATTTTTGCGTCGGATTCGAAAATCTAGACTCACAGGAGAAGGACCATGTGGTGCCCGAGGCAGCGATATCCCCTTGGAGACAAGTAGGCTGGAGGCCGATGTATTGAATCTCGACGCAATTTGAGTGTTCCATCGTCATTAGAAGGCCCTGAACGTTGCAATTAACTATCATTTTTGCGTCGGATTCGAAAATCTAGACTCACAGGAGAAGGATCATATTGTGCCCGAGGCAGCAATAGACCCTTGGAGACAAGTCGGCTGGAGGCCGATGTATTGAATCTCGACATAATTTGAGTGTTCCATCGGCATTAGGAGGCCCTGAACGTTATAATTAACTATCATTTTTGCGTCGGATTCGATAATCTAAACTCACAGGAGAACGACCATAAGGTGCCCGAGGCAGCAATAGACCCTCGGAGACAAGTCGGCTGGAGGCCGATGTATTGAATCTCGACGCAATTTGAGTGTTCCATCGTCATTACAAGGCCCTGAACGTTACAATTAACTATCATTTTTCCGTCGGATTCGAAAATCTAGACTCACAGGAGAACAACCATAAGGTGCCCGATGCAGCAATAGACCCTTGGAGACAAGTCGGCTGGAGGCCGATGTATTGAATCTCGACGCAATTTGAGTGTTCCATCGGCATTAGGAGGCCCTGAACGTTACAATTAACTATCATTTTTGCGTCGGGTTCGAAAATCTAGACTCACAGGAGAACGACCATAAGGTGCCCGAGGCAGCAATAGACCCTTGGAGACAAGTCGGCTGGAGGCCGATGTATTGAATCTCGACGCAATTTGAGTGTTCCATCGGCATTAGGAGGCCCTGAACGTTACAATTAACTATCATTTTTGCGTCGGGTTCGAAAATCTAGACTCACAGGAGAACGACCATAAGGTGCCCGAGGCAGCAATAGACCCTTGGAGACAAGTCGGCTGGAGGCCGATGTATTGAATCTCGACGCAATTTGAGTGTTCCATCGTCATTAGAAGGCCCTGAACGTTACAATTAACTATCATTTTTCGTCGGATTCGAAAATCTATACTCACAGGAGAACGACCATAAGGTGCCCGAGGCAGCAATAGACCCTTGGAGACAAGTCGGCTGGAGGACGATGTATTGAATCTCGACGCAATTTGAGTGTCCCATCGTCATTAGGAGGCCCTAAACCTTACAATTAACTATCATTTTTGCGTCGGATTCGATAATCTAAACTCACAGGAGAACGACCATAAGGTGCCCGAGGCAGCAATAGACCCTTGGAGACAAGTCGGCTGGAGGACGATGTATTGGATCGCGACGCAATTTGAGTCTTCTATCGTCATTAGGAGGCGCTGAACGTTACAATTCACTATCATTTTTGCGTCGGATTCGAAAATCTAGACTCACAGGAGAACGACCATAATGTGCCCGAGGCAGCAATAGACCCTTGGAGACAAGTCGGCTGGAGGACGATGTATTGGATCGCGACGCAATTTGAGTCTTCTATCGTCATTAGGAGGCGCTGAACGTTACAATTCACTATTATTTTTGCGTCGGATTCGAAAATCTATACTCACAGGAGAAGGACCATGTGGTGCCCGAGGCAGCGATATCCCCTTGGAGACAAGTAGGCTGGAGGCCGATGTATTGAATCTCGACGCAATTTGAGTGTTCCATCGTCATTAGAAGGCCCTGAACGTTACAATTAACGATCATTTTTGCGTCGGATTCGAAAATCTAGACTCACAGGACAACGACCATAAGGTGCCCGAGGCAGCAATAGACCCTTGGAGACAAGTCGGCTGGAGGCCGATGTATTGAATCTCGACGCAATTTGAGTGTTCCATCGTCATTACAAGGCCCTGAACGTTACAATTAACTATCATTATTCCGTCGGATTCGAAAATCTAGACTCACAGGAGAACGACCATAAGGTGCCCGTGGCAGCAATAGACCCTTGGAGACAAGTCGGCTGGAGGCCGATGTATTGAATCTCGACGCAATTTGAGTGTTCCATCGGCATTAGGAGGCCCTGAACGTTACAATTAACTATCATTTTTGCGTCGGATTCGAAAATCTAGACTCACAGGAGAAGGATCATATTGTGCCCGAGACAGCAATATCCCCTTGGAGACAAGTCGGCTGGAGGACGATGTATTGAATCTCGACGCAATTTGAGTGTCCCATCGTCATTAGGAGGCCCTAAATTTTACAATTAACTATCATTTTTGCGTCGGATTCGATAATCTAAACTCACAGGAGAACGACCATAAGGTGCCCGAGGCAGCAATAGACCCTTGGAGACAAGTCGGCTGGAGGACGATGTATTGGATCGCGACGCAATTTGAGTCTTCTATCGTCATTAGGAGGCGCTGAACGTTACAATTCACTATCATTTTTGCGTCGGATTCGAAAATCTAGACTCACAGGAGAACGACCACAATGTGCCCGAGGCAGCAATAGACCCTTGGAGACAAGTCGGCTGGAGGACGATGTATTGGATCGCGACGCAATTTGAGTCTTCTATCGTCATTAGGAGGCGCTGAACGTTACAATTCACTATTATTTTTGCGTCGGATTCGAAAATCTATACTCACAGGAGAAGGACCATGTGGTGCCCGAGGCAGCGATATCCCCTTGGAGACAAGTAGGCTGGAGGCCGATGTATTGAATCTCGACGCAATTTGAGTGTTCCATCGTCATTAGAAGGCCCTGAACGTTACAATTAACGATCATTTTTGCGTCGGATTCGAAAATCTAGACTGACAGGACAACGACCATAAGGTGCCCGAGGCAGCAATAGACCCTTGGAGACAAGTCGGCTGGAGGGCGATGTATTGAATCTCGACGCAATTTGAGGGTTCCATCGGCATTAGGAGGCCCTGAACGTTATAATTAACGATCATTTTTGCGTCGGATTCGATAATCAAAACTCACAGGAGAACGACCATAAGGTGCCCGAGGCAGCAATAGACCCTTGGAGACAAGTCGGCTGGAGGCCGATGTATTGAATCTCGACGAAATTTGAGTGTTCCATCGGCATTAGGAGGCCCTGAACGTTACAATTAACTATCATTTTTGCGTCGAATTCGAAAATCTAGACACACAGGAGAACGACCATTAGGTGCCCGAGGCAGCAATAGACCCTTGGAGACAAGTCGGCTGGAGGACGATGTATTGGATCGCGACGCAATTTGAGTCTTCTGTCGTCATTAGGAGGCGCTGAACGTTACAATTCACTATCATTTTTGCGTCGGATTCGAAAATCTAGACTCACAGGAGAAGGACCATGTGGTGCCCGAGGCAGCGATATCCCCTTGGAGACAAGTAGGCTGGAGGCCGATGTATTGAATCTCGACGCAAATTGAGTGTTCCATCGGCATTAGGAGGCCCTGAACGTTATAATTAACTGTCATTTTTGCGTCGGATTCGATAATCTAAACTCACAGGAGAACGACCATAAGGTGCCCGAGGCAGCAATAGACCCTTGGAGACAAGTCGGCTGGAGGACGATGTATTGAATCTCGACGCAATTTGAGTGTTCCATCGTCATTAGAAGGCCCTGAACGTTATAATTAACTGTCATTTTTGCGTCGGATTCGATAATCTAAACTCACAGGAGAACGACCATAAGGTGCCCGAGGCAGCAATAGACCCTTGGAGACAAGTCGGCTGGAGGACGATGTATTGGATCGCGACGCAATTTGAGTCTTCTATCGTCATTAGGAGGCGCTGAACGTTACAATTCACTATCATTTTTGCGTCGGATTCGAAAATCTAGACTCACAGGAAAAGGACCATGTGGTGCCCGAGGCAGCGATATCCCCTTGGAGACAAGTAGGCTGGAGGCCGATGTATTGAATCTCGACGCAATTTGAGTGTTCCATCGTCATTACAAGGCCCTGAACGTTACAATTAACTATCATTTTTGCGTCGGATTCGAAAATCTAGACTCACAGGACAACGACCATAAGGTGCCCGAGGCAGCAATAGCCCCTTGGAGACAAGTCGGCTGAAGGCCGATGTATTGAATCTCGACGCAATTTGAGTGTTCCATCGTCATTACAAGGCCTGAACGTTACAATTAACTATCATTTTTGCGTCGGATTCGAAAATCTAGACTCACAGGACAACGACCATAAGGTGCCCGAGCAGTTAATAGACCCTTGGAGACAAGTCGGCTGAGGCCGATGTATTGAATCTCGACATAATTTGAGTGTTCCATCGGCATTAGGAGGCCCTTGAACGTTATAATTAACTATCATTTTTGCGTCGGATTCGATAATTAAACTCACAGGGAGAACGACCATAAGGTGCCCGAGGCAGCAATAGACCCTTGGAGACAAGTCGGCTGGAGGCCGATGTATTGAATCTCGACGCAATTTGAGTGTTCCATCGTCATTACAAGGCCCTGAACGTTACAATTAACTATCATTTTTCCGTCGGATTCAAAAATCTAGACTCACAGGAGAACGACCATAAGGTGCCCCGATGCAGCAATAGACCCTTGGAGACAAGTCGGCTGGAGGCGATGTATTGAATCTCGACGCAATTTGAGTGTTCCATCGGCATTAGGAGGCCCTGAACGTTACAATTAACTATCATATTTGCGTCGGATTCGAAAATCTAGACTCACAGGAGAAGGATCAATTGTGCCCGAGACAGCAATATCCCCTTGGAGACAAGTCGGCTGGAGGACGATGTATTGAATCTCGACGCCATTTGAGTGTCCCATCGTCATTAGGATGGGCCCTAAGCCTTACAATTAACTATCATTTTTGCGTCGGATTCGATAATCTAAACTCACAGGAGAACGACCATAAGGTGCCCGAGGCAGCAATAGACCCTTGGAGACAAGTCGGCTGGAGGACGATGTATTGGATCGCGACGCAATTTGAGTCTTCTATCGTCATTAGGAGGCGCTGAACGTTACAATTCACTATCATTTTTGCGTCGGATTCGAAAATCTAGACTCACAGGAGAACGACCATAATGTGCCCGAGGCAGCAATAGACCCTTGGAGACAAGTCGGCTGGAGGACGATGTATTGGATCGCGACGCAATTTGAGTCTTCTATCGTCATTAGGAGGCGCTGAACGTTACAATTCACTATTATTTTTGCGTCGGATTCGAAAATCTATACTCACAGGAGAAGGACCATGTGGTGCCCGAGGCAGCGATATCCCCTTGGAGACAAGTAGGCTGGAGGCCGATGTATTGAATCTCGACGCAATTTGAGTGTTCCATCGTCCATTAGAAGGCCCTGAACGTTACAATTAACGATCATTTTTGCGTCGGATTCGAAAATCTAGACTCACAGGACAACGACCATAAGGTGCCCGAGGAAGCAATAGACCCTTGGAGACAAGTCGGCTGGAGGCCGATGTATTGAATCTCGACGCAATTTGAGGGTTCCATCGGCATTAGGAGGCCCTGAACGTTATAATTAACGATCATTTTTGCGTCGGATTCGATAATCTAAACTCACAGGAGAACGACCATAAGGTGCCCGAGGCAGCAATAGACCCTTGGAGACAAGTCGGCTGGAGGCCGGTGTATTGAATCTCGACGAAATTTGAGTGTTCCATCGGCATTAGGAGGCCCTGAACGTTACAATTAACTATCATTTTTGCGTCGAATTCGAAAATCTAGACTCACAGGAGAACGACCATTAGGTGCCCGAGGCAGCAATAGACCCTTGGAGACAAGTCGGCTGGAGGACGATGTATTGGATCGCGACGCAATTTGAGTCTTCTGTCGTCATTAGGAGGCGCTGAACGTTACAATTCACTATCATTTTTGCGTCGGATTCGAAAATCTAGACTCACAGGAGAAGGACCATGTGGTGCCCGAGGCAGCGATATCCCCTTGGAGACAAGTAGGCTGGAGGCCGATGTATTGAATCTCGACGCAAATTGAGTGTTTCCATCGGCATTAGGAGGCCCTGAACGTTATAATTAACTGTCATTTTTGCGTCGGATTCGATAATCTAAACTCACAGGAGAACGACCATAAGGTGCCCGAGGCAGCAATAGACCCTTGGAGACAAGTCGGCTGGAGGACGATGTATTGAATCTCGACGCAATTTGAGTGTTCCATCGTCATTAGAAGGCCCCTGAAACGTTACAATTAACTATCATTTTGCGTCGGATTCGAAAATCTAGACTCACAGGACAACGACCATAAGGTGCCCGAGGCAGCAATAGACCCTTGGAGACAAGTCGGCTGGAGGACAATGTATTGGATCGCGACGCAATTTGAGTCTTCTATCGTCATTAGGAGGCGCTGAACGTTACAATTCACTATCATTTTTGCGTCGGATTCGAAAATCTATACTCACAGGAGAAGGACCATGTGGTGCCCGAGGCAGCGATATCCCCTTGGAGACAAGTAGGCTGGAGGCCGATGTATTGAATCTCGACGCAATTTGAGTGTTCCATCGTCATTAGAAGGCCCTGAACGTTACAATTAACTATCATTTTTGCGTCGGATTCGAAAATCTAGACTCACAGGACAACGACCATAAGGTGCCCGAGGCAGCAATAGACCCTTGGAGACAAGTCGGCTGGAGGACGATGTATTGGATCGCGTCCGCAATTTGAGTCTTCTATCGTCATTAGGAGGCGCTGAACGTTACAATTCACTATCATTTTTGCGTCGGATTCGAAAATCTAGACTCACAGGAAAAGGACCATGTGGTGCCCGAGGCAGCGATATCCCCTTGGAGACAAGTAGGCTGGAGGCCGATGTATTGAATCTCGACGCAATTGAGTGTTCCATCGTCATTACAAGGCCCTGAACGTTACAATTAACTATCATTTTTGCGTCGGATTCGAAAATCTAGACTCACAGGACAACGACCATAAGGTGCCCGAGGCAGCAATAGACCCTTGGAGACAAGTCGGCTGGAGGCCGATATATTGAATCTCGACGCAATTTGAGTGTTCCATCGGCATTAGGAGGCCCCTGAACGTTACAATTAACTATCATTTTTGCGTCGGATTCGAAAATCTAGACTCACAGGACAACGACCATAAGTGCCCGAGGCAGCAATAGACCCTTGG
>NW_025725072.1:0-44987 GCF_021461395.2 Schistocerca americana
AAGTAACTTTTGTCTCTTAACGAAAAACATTCACTTTTTAAAGACTACTTCCTATGGCATTTCCCTCCAAGGAGTGCAATTAATTACCAGCCAGCACTCATTCATTGCACACAGCTGTGTAAGGGGTATCTACAATCGAGGAGCGGATATAAATGCAATTTTTTGTTTCTTTTGTTTTTTGTTTTGTGTGTGTGTTGTAACCTCCCAGCAATATTTAAAATAATGGACAATGTTATTTACGGATGCTAATGGACATTGCGCTAATTGTAACCTCGCCCACAATGAGAGGTATTGAAAATGGCAACAACAATGTGCAATTCGCAATCTGACTCAAATATAAAGTCTTCACACAACATTTAAAAAAGTCCGTTCAGTGACAAGAAACTTCAATTAAACCGAAATATCGGTCTTTGGCCCTGTGCAAAACAATCGGAATTAAAGTCTTACCTCCGAATAAATGGATGTCACATTTCTGCTCTGGTTGTTGCGCAGCGCTTGGAGGAACTGCATTGCAAATAATAATATTCTCTTTTTTTGTGATTTTAGTGACATTTTTCTTCAAAGAAGTGGAACGAACTCTTTAGTTCAATAAAAGATTAAATGTTTGAAAAATGCTTTTGAAATAAAAATTATTATTGGGGAACTTGTTGGAGCATAATTACAATAAATACAATTTCTCATTATCTAATGATTATATTAATTAACAGTATACCTTATTCACCATCTTGACCAGTGTTGCCGACCGCCTACATCACACAACCGCACTCGGCTGCTACTACTGACCGACCGCTCTGCATGACGACTATTAGCGTACTGCACGCGACGACTACTGACAGAGTACAGCCCTCAACTACACAGACTGACTGACTGACTGAGAACCGCTCGCAACACTCGCGCAGTCCAGCGCAAACTCTCTGGTCACAGATGCTACAATGTCTCGCCATCGCTACTATGTTACATACGTGTTTCAGTGTCTTTTTCATTGGGGTAACGATCTTTGGCTCTTTTTATTCTGAATACAGGGCCAAAGGTCAACGGCTGCTGCCCTTATACAATTTATCAGGTTTCATTATGTCTGTTGCAATGTTACATACGGTTCACTCTTTCATTAATATTATCGTTGGGTTTGTTTTGTAGGGACGTTAACATTCTGGCACATTTTTATTATCATCGGACTCTCTGCTATTTGTGCAGGGAGGTTATACCTGGGTCCATTTCCATTTCCATTTACATTTTAATATTGATAGACTTTTTGTTTTCTTTTTTGTTTCTTGTTGTTTTTCCTTCTTTTTTTTTGTTGTTTTTTTTCTTTTGTTTTGTTTTTCCCGCTCTCACCACCACCGCCGCATCACGCCTTCCGTTTTCTTGGTTTCTTTTCTGTGCTTCAACATCACCGCGCCCCATTTCCACACCACAGCCATCAGCCTCCAAGACGGGCGGGCGCAGTGTGCCATTTCCGGCGCACAAGCACACCCGTACGGTACTCTCCTCGCCCCCACGCCACCAACAACACAGCGACCACGCGGCTTTCAGGCACGGCACGGCACGGCACGGCACCGGCGAAATGCGCCGCCCCCCGCCCCCCGCCCCTCCGCGCATCCGTCCGTCTCGCCACGTTCACTGACAGCCGCGTCTGCGGCTACACCACGACAACCACAACACAACACCGCTCCCCTCCCTGGCAACTCACATTGTTTTTCTCCTCCTCTTTTGCACAAACCACAACGCCGAGCACAGGCGCAAGCCACCCACACCGCGCCCCTCCCCGTCCCGTCTTTGGCCGCCGCTCCTCGTTTCCTCGTTTGCCCCCTCCCATCTCCCGAAATGCCATGCCAGCAGCGTTACGCATGCCCCTCCCCTGTCCACACAACACTACCGCCTAACGAACAGCCTTTTCCGGGCCACATGCAGGGCACGCCCACCTCCAAACACTGCCAATTCACGGACGCACGCACGCACACACACACACACACACACACACACACACTCACTTTCTCGACACCTTTCTGTACGGAGGGTGCGTCATCTCGACCGTGACAGAGTGACGGCAACTATCGACGATCCATTTCCCCCCACTGGTAAAACATGTCCACTAACACCTACATACATCATTCAAGTACACAGACAATAGCATACACACAATGGGAGGGCACACGAACATGGACGGCACGGCACTGTCATACACTCTTCCTCAGAACCATATCAACAAACGTTACGTACATCCGGGAAAGCGAAAGCGAAAGCGAAAGCAAAGGCAAAGCCCAATGCAGCCGTCAAAGGTAACGTTCACCACGGCAGGACACTTGCAGCCGCGCCGCCGTTAAACGCATTTCAGTGCGGCTCCAATACGCCTCCGACACGGGAACGTTCCGTTGCTCTACGAATGCGTTTCTCCCCTTTTTCCCTTCCTCTCTCTTTTGCCCCCCCCTCCTTGCACTCTTGCCTCATTCCTCACGTTCTGCCCAGACATTCGACCGATCAGAGTCAACCTTTCGTTACCGTTCTCAGCGCGACGGTGTACAACAGTATGACGGGTGTGCCCAAGACTTCGGTTCAGTTGCGTGACGCCGGTCTATCGCGCCGATCGACAGTTACTCAGGGGGCGACGGATCGGACCACGTCACCGACACACAAAACACTTTCAAACAAACAAACAAATACATACCGGATGGACACAGACAAACACGTGTACAGACATTCGCCAAACAAACGACCGGCGCCGCCGCCGCCGCCGCCGTCTAGCGTGCATCTTGAATGACGACATCGGTGTGCGTGCGTCGTACGCAATCAGTCAGACACGGCTATCAAACATCAGAGTCGAATGGTACATCATCGTGCGTGTCGCCGTACACGTACAGTACAATACAACAACAATGCGTCTTAATGGCACGTTCATTTCAACGTCACTCACACACCTCCACGCTGCAGTTACGTCGCACCATTGTCAAACTCGGCGTACAGCAAAGGGAATAGTGGGCGGCAAAAACAAACCAAACAAAAACATTTCACATTTCACCCTCGCCATGTATGATGTGCAAAAAAACAAACCCGCAAACGGCCGTCGTTACGGTGACACAAAAGTCGCCGATCGCACTGTCCCCCCTCGCAGACGGGTAACACACAAACACACACACACCCCAACAACACCAATGGGTCAAAAACCACGCCAACGAGGCGTGCCACCATTCCACGCCACGGCGACCAACCTCGTGGCCGTACCCCGCGCAACACGCTTTGACGCGCCCCCCCACCCACAATCAAAATGCACACATACATCACAGCCGTCCCACACAAACAACAACAACAACAACAATTCCGCCCTTCCCGCAAAAGGCAAGTTGGTGGCCCTGAAAAGGGCCGTTTCGCCGCTCTCGCAACGGAGGAGCCTTCTCCATCCTTCCTTCCATTCCAGAGCCACCTCCTTACTTGGAGCTCGTGTACTTGGTCACCGCCTTCGTGCCCTCGCTCACGGCGTGCTTGGCCAGCTCGCCAGGCAGCAACAGCCGCACAGCGGTCTGGATCTCGCGGGACGTGATGGTCGAGCGCTTGTTGTAGTGCGCCAGGCGAGAAGCCTCGGCCGCAATGCGCTCGAAAAATGTCGTTCACGAAGCTGTTCATGATGCTCATCGCCTTCGACGAGATGCCCGTGTCAGGGTGCACCTGCTTCAGCACCTTGTAGATGTAGATGGCATAGCTCTCCTTCCTCTTGCGCTTCTTCTTCTTGTCGCCCTTCGAAATGTTCTTCTGCGCCTTGCCAGCCTTCTTGGCGGCCTTCCCGCTAGTCTTGGGCGGCATCTCCAACCAACGTACGGCAGCAGCAACACCAGTAGCAAGCGCTCCGCTCTAGTCAGCGTCTCCCCACACAGTGGCACCCGCCGCCAGCCGCCGCCGCACCTTTACCAGCTCGCCCTGTTGCGGCCGCCGACCAATGGGGCGCGCGCGCAACCGGCCGCCGCACCCGAGCCCATAAAGCACCCCCACCCCGGCTGCGCCGGCACGCACTCCGCTGCTCGACTCGCTGCCGCTCGCACCGGTCGTTTTCGTTTCCGTTTCGTGTGCACCGTCGCTAGCCCATCGCCATGTCCGGACGCGGAAAGGGAGGCAAAGTCAAGGGCAAGTCAAAGTCCCGCTCAAGCAGGGCTGGGCTCCAGTTCCCGGTCGGCAGAATCCACCGCCTCCTGCGCAAGGGAAACTACGCAGAGCGCGTCGGCGCCGGGGCGCCCGTCTACCTCGCCGCCGTCATGGAGTACCTCGCGGCTGAGGTGCTCGAGCTGGCCGGAAACGCGGCCCGCGACAACAAGAAGACGCGCATCATCCCGCGCCACCTGCAGCTTGCCATCCGCAACGACGAGGAGCTCAACAAGCTCCTGTCGGGCGTCACCATCGCACAGGGTGGTGTCCTGCCCAACATCCAGGCCGTCCTGCTGCCAAAGAAGACCGAGAAGAAGGCCTAAAGGAGGCCAGGCAATCGCAGCGCCGCGTGCTCCCCTGCACGCAACGCGCTTTGCCGGCTCGGCCCACAACAATCGGCCCTTTTCAGGGCCACCACACAAACCTACGTCCAAAGCAAAATTTCAGTCGTCCTCGCCGCACCTTGTTTTGTTTTAACTTTGCACTGTCACAGCACAGCCGCCGCCGGCGCACGTCCGCCATCTTGTCGTCCACACAGCCCGTGTGGCCCAACACACACACACACGCACACATTTTGCACCGTCGCAGTCGCCTTCCAAACCGACAACGGCAGCAATAATGACCATTGTTAAAGGGAGGCGTGTCGACACACCGCCCTCCACTCCCGCGCGCAACGGCCGTCGACACGAACGAAACAGCTGATCCGGCCGCCTATGCCCACACGCCTTGCCTCGGAAACCCCAACGCCGCCGCAAACAAACACACAGAGACAAACCACGCAAGCAAATAATCACCGCCTCTCGCACAACAACACACAGCCCGCCCGCCATCTCCGTCGCGATCGATACAAAGACACACAAACGAAGCAGCTCCACACACAGCCAGCCACATGACACGTTTCCTTTCCTTCTCCCCTCCCAGTCACATCACGTCGCTCAAACGGAAAGAAAGAAACAAACAAACAAACAACACAGCGCGCACACACGCAGCAACAACACAGACTCTTTCGCACTTTTCAACTTCCGAACAGTGTGGTGGCCCTGAAAAGGGCCGTTTTCTAGTCTCTCCCACCCACAAGCACGGCCGCGGGAAGGCCAGCGCCCGCTGCGACGCAGCCTAACCGCCGAAACCGTACAGGGTGCGCCCCTGCCTCTTCAGGGCGTACACCACGTCCATGGCCGTCACAGTCTTGCGCTTGGCGTGCTCAGTGTACGTCACCGCGTCGCGGATCACGTTCTCCAGGAACACCTTCAGCACCCCGCGGGTCTCCTCGTAGATCAGACCAGAGATGCGCTTCACGCCGCCCCTGCGAGCCAGGCGGCGGATGGCGGGCTTCGTGATGCCCTGGATGTTGTCGCGCAACACCTTGCGGTGCCGCTTGGCGCCACCCTTGCCGAGCCCCTTTCCTCCCTTGCCGCGGCCTGTCATCCTTCCTTCCTCGGCAAAGCAAAACGTGCACAAACAGCAGCTGCAGCGGCTGGCGAGTCGGCTACGGTCTGCGCCCAGCGCGCCCGCCGCCCCCCTATATAGACTCTGGCCCGCCCTCCCCCCACCACGCGCAACCGAGGGCATATAAGCGCAGCACGGAGGCGCGCGGGCCCGTTGTCAAGGCAGCACCGGACGCCGCGCCGCACCTAACCTCCACGCACGCCGCTCCGCTACCGCTACCGCTACCGCCATGGCCCGCACAAAGCAAACGGCCCGCAAGTCCACCGGCGGAAAGGCGCCGCGCAAACAGCTCGCCACCAAGGCGGCGAGGAAGAGCGCGCCCGCCACCGGAGGCGTCAAGAAGCCCCACCGCTACAGGCCGGGCACCGTCGCCCTGCGAGAAATCAGGCGCTACCAGAAGAGCACAGAGCTGCTCATCCGCAAGCTGCCATTCCAGCGCCTAGTGCGCGAGATCGCCCAGGACTTCAAGACCGACCTGCGCTTCCAGAGCTCCGCAGTCATGGCCCTGCAGGAGGCCAGCGAGGCCTACCTCGTCGGCCTCTTCGAAGACACCAACCTGTGCGCAATCCACGCCAAGCGCGTCACCATCATGCCCAAGGACATCCAGCTCGCGCGCCGCATCCGCGGCGAGCGCGCCTAAACCGCGCCGCGGCACCGCACCGCACAAACAAAAACGGCCCTTTTCAGGGCCACTAACATCTCTCCGTCGCGAGCAAACTTTGTCGGTCGCCTGCCTCTCGCCCCGCAACCCAAAAACAAAAACCACCACTTCCCGTCCGTCCGCCACACCCGCTCACTCTGCCTGCCTGCTAGCAGCGCGCAACAATCACACATCATCCCTCCCCGGCGCTCAAAGCGCACAATACCCAACGGCCGACGTCACACCGCACGGGTGGCTGGCCGGCCGCCGCTTTCGTTTCGAAAACAAAAAAAACCCGCACTCCACTCCGACGGCCAACGGCCAGGCAGGCGCGCTCGCTCGCTCTACACGCCACCGAAATCCCCGCCGACTCCTTCCGCATCTCAACGTGCCCCCCCGTTGCAAAACATAACACACACACACACAAAGGAACAAAACAAAGACCAGACACGACTCGACAAGACAGACATCCGAGAAGAACGAACGCAGGCAAGCCAACCAACGTATTCAAACAAAACAACGTGACAGAAAACCAACCGTCGGCCGCCGCCACAAAACAAACACGGCGACAATCAACCACGACAACAACAACAACAACAACACCGCTTACCGCTACCGCCGCCCACACCCGCCACCGACCCCCGCAATCCAACCACCACGGCACGCAAACAGCATCCCCACGGGCATACAGAAACGCCAGACAGACACCCACACCAAACGCAACACGACAATCAAAACCTTCCCCGACGTGCTTTGATGGCCCTGAGAAGGGCCGTTTTGGGCCGCGCGTCTCTTGCGCGCCACTAGACGACGACGGGGGGTGGGGACGACGGAGTCAAGCGCCAAACCCTTCCTTTCCCATCTCTTTCTCCTCTACTCTACTTCTTCTTCTTGGGCGAAGCCTTCGCCTTAGACGGCGTCGTCGCCTTCTTCGGGCGCGGCGCCTTCGGCTTCTTCGTCGGAACCTTGGCGGCCTTCTTCGCCTTCGACGGCGACTTGGCCTTGGCCGGCTTGGCCGCAGCCGCCTTCTTCGCACCCGCGGGAGCGGCCGACGCCGCAGACGCCTTCTTGGCGGCGCCCGCCTTCCGACCGGTCGCCGCCTTCACGCCACCAGCCTTCTTTGCGCCGGCCGCACGGGCGCCCTTCTTCTCCTTGCTGGCCGGAGCGGCGCGCTTCTTCTTGGCACCGCCAGCACGAGCCTTGCCGCCCTCGGCCGCCCCCCCGCCGCCGGCGCCGGCAAGCTTGAACGAGCCGGACGCGCCCTTCCCCTTCGTCTGCACCAGCTCGCCCGCCACGACGGCCGACTTGAGGTACTTCTTGATAAACGGCGCCAGCTTCTCCGCGTCCAGCTTGTAGTGCGCGGCTATGTACTTCTTGATCGCCTGCAGCGACGACCCGCCGCGCTCCTTCAGACTCTTGATGGCGGCCGTCACCATCTCAGAGGTGCGCGGGTGCGCAGGCTTGGCGCGCGGCTTCTTCGCAGACGACGCAGACTTGGCCTTCTTCGTAGTGCCGGTGGCGGCGGGTGCCGCAGCAGTCTCGTTCGTAGCCGCCTGATCTGCCATTTCGACGACGCGCGTAACACACAGCGAGAGCGAGCGGGACGGCAGGCACGCAAGCACAAGAGCAGAGAATCACAAGGCCCAGCCAGTGTCGCGGGCGGGCGCGGACGGCCGAGAGAGCGGCCGCCACTCTGCGCGCCGCCGCGCCGCGCCTCCCGCGCTTGCTACCGCCCAACGTCCGACAGCCTGTGCGGAGCAGCCCCAAACCTGCGCCACAACCGCCCGCGCCTTTCAAACCACCGAGGATGGGGCTACACACAGCCACACCACAGTCGCCAACCAGTCGCCACGGCAGCGCCGCAAACCACGGCCAAACTGCAGCTACCGCGCGCTACAGCCTGGGTCGGCCCGCCGAGAATCGCCGCCCCCGCCCAAATGCCGCCCCCACAGCCCCAGCCGACGACCCGCCACAATGGCCAAACCTTCGGCAAAACTCCCACACCGTCGCCGCGGCAGCCCGGCCAGCGCGGCCGGCGCCACAGCCACACAAGCCGAGGCGTGCGGCGATGACGGCCGTGCAAACGCGCCTCCGCCGCCCCATCGCCTTCCGTCGCCCTCCCGCCGTTTCCCGATCGGCCCGCAGCCGTCGGGCCACATCGCGCGCCGTCCTCCTCCTCTCGCCCGCCAACATTCACAGCCGTTTCTCAACAATTGCCCGCCGCAAACGGACGCCGCCTGCGCAACAGGCGCCGCCGCCCCTCGCCGCTTCCGACCCAACCCCTCGACCGAGGCAAACCGCAATCCGAATCTACAGACCAACCCAATCTGCCGTCAAGCACACACGACAGCCGACCTTACACGTTACGCGTTACACATTACGTTTACACGTCTACGTTAGGTTAGGTTAGGTGGACGTGGGTTAGGTTAAGGGGACTTGGGTTAGGTTAAGCGTCAAACTTAGGTTAAGCATTCAAACACGTCAGGCGTCAGAGGTTAGGTTAGGTTAGGTTAGGTTAGGTTAGGTTACACGTTAGGTTAAGGGGTCAGTGCTAGGTTAAGAAGCGTCAAACGTAGGTTACAAAAGCGTTCAAACGTGAGGCGTGAGCCGGACAGCTTACCTTACGTAGACGTTAGGGGCTCACAGGCTGAGCTCACCTCGCCACACCACACGTTAGGTTCGGTTCGGTTCGCTCGGCTCAGCGTAAAGCGCCGAGGTCAGGGTTACGTTCGTTCACCTTCGGGCGCCACACTTTCGGTTGAAAGGTCGCGACGGGACGACGTCGGCAGGCACGCCGCAAACGAACAAAAACGTACAGACGACGTCGGAAACCGCCGACAGACGGGGGAGCAGCACGACCACGACCACGACCAGACACCGAGCGCGAACGAGACACACGCGAACCACCCCCACCGGCCAAAGGGCACCACACAACAACCCAGAGCACCACGTGTCGACACCAGAGCAACCCGCCGCTCACGCGACATGGCTGGCACCGAAGGGCAACCGCCCGCAACTGCGCTTTCCGCGCCGGCCCGGATGCACGTCGTGCTACAACAACACCACTACCGTACACAGCCGCTGTTCACAACATCACTATCAATGGCGCGCCCGCGGCTCGCCGCCGTCGCAGTCGCAGCCCCAACGCCAGCACTTTTGCACCACCATTCACACGCACCGCAACACAGCTCGCCGACACAGCCGAACAAAACAAACACCACACAACAACAGCAACAACGCCGCCGCCTCTACTTGTGCCGGCGACCCACCCCGCCGATGGCGCACCTCTCGCCAGCCGGCAATCGACACACACGCACCCACCCACCGGGGCCCAGTGCAAAAAAAAAAAAAAAAAAAAACACACAAAAACAAAAAAACCAAACAACACAAACGACACGGGAAGCGCACACCGCCACTTCGCGCGCACGCCACCAACCAGTCGTCGTCTCAAAATAACAAACACAAACAAAATAAACTAACAACTAGGGCAACACAAAACAAAAACGCCTCGCACGAACCGCCCACAAAAAGGACAAGCACACGCACAGCCTCTGCTGACGACCACGACGCAGCGGCACGCTGCTCCTGTCCCGCGCCCCGCGCCCCACTCGATTCACAACTCACGCGACACCGTCAACGACGGGCTCGCTTCCCGCAACCTACCACCTTTCCGCCACGACGCACAGCCCCAGCCCCACCCGACGACGCCCGTGGCAACGACTGCACTTTCACCACCGCCTCCCCCTTCCCCCCCAAAACACACACACACACACACACACAGCCAGCCAAAAACGCACTCGCGACCCACACATGCACGTGCATCGGCACACGCCAACCAGTCAACGTCGACAACCACACGCAAGGCTCGAAACGAAACCGGCGTCCTTCCACGTTGCCATCAAGCTACGCGACACAAGACACAAGGAACCAACACAACAGCCGGCCCCACTAATTCCCACTCTCACGCCGCAAAAAGCACACCGAAACCGCCAAACGCACGCACATTCCCCTTCGCACTGACACCACCGACCGGCTCGCTACCACACACCTCTCGGCAGCCGTTTCACGCCAATTCGCCACACCGCCCACACAGTCGACAAGCGCCCGCCCTGTACGGCACACGCAACGACGCAGCGCAGCAAAGGGCGCCCGCAACACATACCTCTCCGCCGCCCGACGCGCCAACCGCCACACCACACCGCCAGCCACTCGCAAATTGTGCACTGCCACCAGCCACACGTCCAACACGCCGCGCCGCCTCCGGCCACCCGCCAGGGGGCGCTCACGTCCGCGACAACAGCGCGGCCCGCCGGGCCGGGCCGAACCGAACCGAGCCGCCGCTGCTCTGCACTCGGCACGGCCACACCCTGCTGCAGACCGGGCTCGTCCCTCTGTACGCGTCTGCCTGCGCATCAACACAACACGACCTTTTTTTTTTTTTTCCTCTCTACCGCCATCCCTTCTTCTCGCGTTTTACTCGTTGTTGCAGCAGCGGCGCACACCTACACATCCACAGCCCCAGCCGAGCCGGCCTCACCTCAGGGCCCGCCGCCAGCGTCTCCTCCTCGGGCACAGGTGCGGTGCTGTGGCCGCCCATCCAACCGCATTGCTGGCCGTCCAGCCACCAGGCGTTCCCACTGCCGCGAGCCACGCCGCGCACCGACCCTGCTGCAGAAAACGAAGCATAGCCAGAGACCGACCGATACACAAAGCAAGCCGTCGCCTCGCCTCTTGTCCTTCCTGCCTTCCTTCCGCCCCCGCCCTTCTCACACCACCGCCTCTCCACTTTCGCCCCCCCCCCCCCTCCTTTTTTTTCTTCTTTCTTTCTTTCTTTGGCCCTCTCTCCTTCCCGCCATGGCGGTTACGGCACCGCCTGCAGCGGCAGATTTTTTGCGCCCACACGCCTACTCCTACCACCATTAACCTTGCCCTGCCCTGCCCATCAACGTCGCAGTCGAACCGACGCTTGCCAACACACTGCCCACGTTCCTTTCTCTTTTCGGCCTACGCCCATTACGCGCCGCCGCCACAGCACCTTCCCTTCCCACAACACACCGACGTCATCACACGCACCCAAAACAGGGGCCACGACCGTGTTCCTCGCCCACTCCCATCCCGCACGGTACGCACATTCCCAACTACTACCGCGCACCCTCCCTTTCCACTCTGTGTGTCTCTGTGTCTGTGTCCTGTCCGCGCGTGACGCCTCTCAACATCCGCCGTCCCCCGTCCCGTTTTCGCCCCCATGCCGTCGTCGCGCCGCCTCCTCCCCGTCCACCGCCGCCCCTGTCCGCCCCGCACCACACCATACACCGCTGCTTGTCCCGGCCGTTGCCACCAAAGGCGCCGACCGCAAACGCGCCACGCCGCAGCCCCCGTGCGTCTCGCGCTCGCTTGCATCTCCGTGCCGACGCTGCCTCTCTTCCCACTCGCACTCGACCTCGACAACACAGTCTTTGGCTCCGCCACTGCGTGTTCCGGTGGTACGCACGCTGCAACACGTATGTATTCATTACCAGAGCGATGGCGAGGCATGACAGCATCTCTGTCTGACCAGAGAGTTCTTTATCGCTGCTAGTCGGCGCTTGGACCGCGCCAGACGACAGTAGTGGCACGCACCGGGTCGCCAGGAACAGTTGTTATATATATTGTAGCGCGAGTCGGGAGAGGTAGTAGTCGGTCGACAGTAGTAGCGGGTGGACGGTTGTACTGAGCGGGCGTCGGCGGCGTGCTCTGCTCGTCTCGCGACTCTGGTCACGGTTCGGGACGATGTATAGTATATTGTGTTATAATCAAGAGGTGGTGTGACGCTGCATTGCGCAAATCTGATAACGTATGTTCATTGTACTTATTTTGTTCAACAACACAAGCCCCACTATTACTTTTTTTCTAAAGTAACTTTTGTCTCTTAACGAAAAACATTCACTTTTTAAAGACTACTTCCTATGGCATTTCCCTCCAAGGAGTGCAATTAATTACCAGCCAGCACTCATTCATTGCACACAGCTGTGTAAGGGGTATCTACAATCGAGGAGCGGATATAAATGCAATTTTTTGTTTCTTTTTGTTTTTTGTTTTGTGTGTGTGTTGTAACCTCCCAGCAATATTTAAAATAATGGACAATGTTATTTACGGATGCTAATGGACATTGCGCTAATTGTAACCTCGCCCACAATGAGAGGTATTGAAAATGGCAACAACAATGTGCAATTCGCAATCTGACTCAAATATAAAGTCTTCACACAACATTTAAAAAAGTCCGTTCAGTGACAAGAAACTTCAATTAAACCGAAATATCGGTCTTTGGCCCTGTGCAAAACAATCGGAATTAAAGTCTTACCTCCGAATAAATGGATGTCACATTTCTGCTCTGGTTGTTGCGCAGCGCTTGGAGGAACTGCATTGCAAATAATAATATTCTCTTTTTTTGTGATTTTAGTGACATTTTTCTTCAAAGAAGTGGAACGAACTCTTTAGTTCAATAAAAGATTAAATGTTTGAAAAATGCTTTTGAAATAAAAATTATTATTGGGGAACTTGTTGGAGCATAATTACAATAAATACAATTTCTCATTATCTAATGATTATATTAATTAACAGTATACCTTATTCACCATCTTGACCAGTGTTGCCGACCGCCTACATCACACAACCGCACTCGGCTGCTACTACTGACCGACCGCTCTGCATGACGACTATTAGCGTACTGCACGCGACGACTACTGACAGAGTACAGCCCTCAACTACACAGACTGACTGACTGACTGAGAACCGCTCGCAACACTCGCGCAGTCCAGCGCAAACTCTCTGGTCACAGATGCTACAATGTCTCGCCATCGCTACTATGTTACATACGTGTTTCAGTGTCTTTTTCATTGGGGTAACGATCTTTGGCTCTTTTTATTCTGAATACAGGGCCAAAGGTCAACGGCTGCTGCCCTTATACAATTTATCAGGTTTCATTATGTCTGTTGCAATGTTACATACGGTTCACTCTTTCATTAATATTATCGTTGGGTTTGTTTTGTAGGGACGTTAACATTCTGGCACATTTTTATTATCATCGGACTCTCTGCTATTTGTGCAGGGAGGTTATACCTGGGTCCATTTCCATTTCCATTTACATTTTAATATTGATAGACTTTTTGTTTTCTTTTTTGTTTCTTGTTGTTTTTCCTTCTTTTTTTTTGTTGTTTTTTTTCTTTTGTTTTGTTTTTCCCGCTCTCACCACCACCGCCGCATCACGCCTTCCGTTTTCTTGGTTTCTTTTCTGTGCTTCAACATCACCGCGCCCCATTTCCACACCACAGCCATCAGCCTCCAAGACGGGCGGGCGCAGTGTGCCATTTCCGGCGCACAAGCACACCCGTACGGTACTCTCCTCGCCCCCACGCCACCAACAACACAGCGACCACGCGGCTTTCAGGCACGGCACGGCACGGCACGGCACCGGCGAAATGCGCCGCCCCCGCCCCCGCCCCTCCGCGCATCCGTCCGTCTCGCCACGTTCACTGACAGCCGCGTCTGCGGCTACACCACGACAACCACAACACAACACCGCTCCCCTCCCTGGCAACTCACATTGTTTTTCTCCTCCTCTTTTGCACAAACCACAACGCCGAGCACAGGCGCAAGCCACCCACACCGCGCCCCTCCCCGTCCCGTCTTTGGCCGCCGCTCCTCGTTTCCTCGTTTGCCCCCTCCCATCTCCCGAAATGCCATGCCAGCAGCGTTACGCATGCCCCTCCCCTGTCCACACAACACTACCGCCTAACGAACAGCCTTTTCCGGGCCACATGCAGGGCACGCCCACCTCCAAACACTGCCAATTCACGGACGCACGCACGCACACACACACACACACACACACACACACACTCACTTTCTCGACACCTTTCTGTACGGAGGGTGCGTCATCTCGACCGTGACAGAGTGACGGCAACTATCGACGATCCATTTCCCCCCACTGGTAAAACATGTCCACTAACACCTACATACATCATTCAAGTACACAGACAATAGCATACACACAATGGGAGGGCACACGAACATGGACGGCACGGCACTGTCATACACTCTTCCTCAGAACCATATCAACAAACGTTACGTACATCCGGGAAAGCGAAAGCGAAAGCGAAAGCAAAGGCAAAGCCCAATGCAGCCGTCAAAGGTAACGTTCACCACGGCAGACACTTGCAGCCGCGCCGCCGTTAAACGCATTTCAGTGCGGCTCCAATACGCCTCCGACACGGGAACGTTCCGTTGCTCTACGAATGCGTTTCTCCCCTTTTTCCCTTCCTCTCTCTTTTGCCCCCCCCTCCTTGCACTCTTGCCTCATTCCTCACGTTCTGCCCAGACATTCGACCGATCAGAGTCAACCTTTCGTTACCGTTCTCAGCGCGACGGTGTACAACAGTATGACGGGTGTGCCCAAGACTTCGGTTCAGTTGCGTGACGCCGGTCTATCGCGCCGATCGACAGTTACTCAGGGGGCGACGGATCGGACCACGTCACCGACACACAAAACACTTTCAAACAAACAAACAAATACATACCGGATGGACACAGACAAACACGTGTACAGACATTCGCCAAACAAACGACCGGCGCCGCCGCCGCCGCCGCCGTCTAGCGTGCATCTTGAATGACGACATCGGTGTGCGTGCGTCGTACGCAATCAGTCAGACACGGCTATCAAACATCAGAGTCGAATGGTACATCATCGTGCGTGTCGCCGTACACGTACAGTACAATACAACAACAATGCGTCTTAATGGCACGTTCATTTCAACGTCACTCACACACCTCCACGCTGCAGTTACGTCGCACCATTGTCAAACTCGGCGTACAGCAAAGGGAATAGTGGGCGGCAAAAACAAACCAAACAAAAACATTTCACATTTCACCCTCGCCATGTATGATGTGCAAAAAAACAAACCCGCAAACGGCCGTCGTTACGGTGACACAAAAGTCGCCGATCGCACTGTCCCCCCTCGCAGACGGGTAACACACAAACACACACACACCCCAACAACACCAATGGGTCAAAAACCACGCCAACGAGGCGTGCCACCATTCCACGCCACGGCGACCAACCTCGTGGCCGTACCCCGCGCAACACGCTTTGACGCGCCCCCCCACCCACAATCAAAATGCACACATACATCACAGCCGTCCACACAAACAACAACAACAACAACAATTCCGCCCTTCCCGCAAAAGGCAAGTTGGTGGCCCTGAAAAGGGCCGTTTCGCCGCTCTCGCAACGGAGGAGCCTTCTCCATCCTTCCTTCCATTCCAGAGCCACCTCCTTACTTGGAGCTCGTGTACTTGGTCACCGCCTTCGTGCCCTCGCTCACGGCGTGCTTGGCCAGCTCGCCAGGCAGCAACAGCCGCACAGCGGTCTGGATCTCGCGGGACGTGATGGTCGAGCGCTTGTTGTAGTGCGCCAGGCGAGAAGCCTCGGCCGCAATGCGCTCGAAAATGTCGTTCACGAAGCTGTTCATGATGCTCATCGCCTTCGACGAGATGCCCGTGTCAGGGTGCACCTGCTTCAGCACCTTGTAGATGTAGATGGCATAGCTCTCCTTCCTCTTGCGCTTCTTCTTCTTGTCGCCCTTCGAAATGTTCTTCTGCGCCTTGCCAGCCTTCTTGGCGGCCTTCCCGCTAGTCTTGGGCGGCATCTCCAACCAACGTACGGCAGCAGCAACACCAGTAGCAAGCGCTCCGCTCTAGTCAGCGTCTCCCCACACAGTGGCACCCGCCGCCAGCCGCCGCCGCACCTTTACCAGCTCGCCCTGTTGCGGCCGCCGACCAATGGGGCGCGCGCGCAACCGGCCGCCGCACCCGAGCCCATAAAGCACCCCCACCCCGGCTGCGCCGGCGACATTCCCGCTCACGCCGCGGAGAGTACACGTTAGTTCGTTGTCGCTGTTGGTTATCGTGATGTCGGGACGCGGAAGTGGACGCAAAGCTGCTGCCTTGGCTGAGTTGCTGCTCACGTTAGCAGGACCTGCCGGGAAGAAGAGGAAGAAGTCTACACCGCAGTGCTTTCGCTGCCAAAAGCTTGGCCACGTCGCCAAGCAATGCAGCGGAGCAGTCGCGTGCTTGAAGTGTGCGCAAGCACACGACACACGCGACTGCAAGAAGCCGAAGGACGCCCCCTGCACATGCGCCAACTGCGGTGGCGCACACGCGGCTAACGCCCGTTCCTGCGCGTACAGGAGAAATTGGCGCGGACCAGAGAAGACGCAGAAGCAAGTGACCACCACACGCGAAGAGGTGGTCACTCGCTCAGAAGACGCCATCACCAGGCGCCTCAGCGACGCCGTAGAAGAAGCCATGTCCGCCTTCAAATCCGCCATGGCGGAAGAGAGGGCGGCCATGCTGGCGGAACTGGGCGAGGCTCGGCGTCAGATTGCTGAGCTGACGCAGGAGCTTCGCTCAGCCAAGGCAGCTTCCGCCACAGCGGTCGACACCGCCAGCCAGACGACTCCTCCTCGAGAGAAGAAGTTTGCGACGGTGGCCACGCAGACCGACGTGCCTGCCGAAGGGGAGGCAACACTGCCCAAGACGGACGCAGAAGCAGAAGCGCAAGAAGAAGGGTGGGAAGAAGTCCCATTCCTCCCGCTTCCCGACATGTACAGCGCAAGCGCTGTGACGCAGAAGATAGCTGCATCGCTTCGCGATGGTACATATCCCCACCACGACAACCCTTATCCCTTCGTTCCTCCTAACCTTTCTAAACCTTCACCTCCACACCAACCAATCGAATATCCAGAAGGCCTTGTTGGTCTTTCCAAGGAGGATTACGATCTGATCAATTCCTTCCCAATTTTCACAGAGTGGCAAATGCGCTACGTCATCTTCGCTCTCGTCCACGGAGAGTATGAGAAAGCTGGATACACTGTATCCACTATCCCAACCGAGGGAGAGCCCTCAAGTAAGAAGAAGAAGAAGAAAAGTCGTCACACCGACAAATACAGAAAATAGGTTATCGGCACTCCTTGCCAGTACAGAACAACCCACAAGTCAAGAAAGAAGACTCATCAATCATCCCAGGGGAGTAAAGGCCAACAGGCCACAAACTTCCACCTGAACCTCCTCACAGTGAGGAAGTCAGAAAAGGAGCAGCAGGAGGCTGCGCCGGCACGCACTCCGCTGCTCGACTCGCTGCCGCTCGCACCGGTCGTTTTCGTTTCCGTTTCGTGTGCACCGTCGCTAGCCCATCGCCATGTCCGGACGCGGAAAGGGAGGCAAAGTCAAGGGCAAGTCAAAGTCCCGCTCAAGCAGGGCTGGGCTCCAGTTCCCGGTCGGCAGAATCCACCGCCTCCTGCGCAAGGGAAACTACGCAGAGCGCGTCGGCGCCGGGGCGCCCGTCTACCTCGCCGCCGTCATGGAGTACCTCGCGGCTGAGGTGCTCGAGCTGGCCGGAAACGCGGCCCGCGACAACAAGAAGACGCGCATCATCCCGCGCCACCTGCAGCTTGCCATCCGCAACGACGAGGAGCTCAACAAGCTCCTGTCGGGCGTCACCATCGCACAGGGTGGTGTCCTGCCCAACATCCAGGCCGTCCTGCTGCCAAAGAAGACCGAGAAGAAGGCCTAAAGGAGGCCAGGCAATCGCAGCGCCGCGTGCTCCCCTGCACGCAACGCGCTTTGCCGGCTCGGCCCACAACAATCGGCCCTTTTCAGGGCCACCACACAAACCTACGTCCAAAGCAAAATTTCAGTCGTCCTCGCCGCACCTTGTTTTGTTTTAACTTTGCACTGTCACAGCACAGCCGCCGCCGGCGCACGTCCGCCATCTTGTCGTCCACACAGCCCGTGTGGCCCAACACACACACACAC
Organism: Schistocerca americana; assembly: GCF_021461395.2. Lineage (NCBI taxonomy): Eukaryota > Metazoa > Arthropoda > Insecta > Orthoptera > Acrididae > Schistocerca > Schistocerca americana. The sequence continues at coordinate 18,071 of NW_025725072.1, forward strand.
GCACACATTTTGCACCGTCGCAGTCGCCTTCCAAACCGACAACGGCAGCAATAATGACCATTGTTAAAGGGAGGCGTGTCGACACACCGCCCTCCACTCCCGCGCGCAACGGCCGTCGACACGAACGAAACAGCTGATCCGGCCGCCTATGCCCACACGCCTTGCCTCGGAAACCCCAACGCCGCCGCAAACAAACACACAGAGACAAACCACGCAAGCAAATAATCACCGCCTCTCGCACAACAACACACAGCCCGCCCGCCATCTCCGTCGCGATCGATACAAAGACACACAAACGAAGCAGCTCCACACACAGCCAGCCACATGACACGTTTCCTTTCCTTCTCCCCTCCCAGTCACATCACGTCGCTCAAACGGAAAGAAAGAAACAAACAAACAAACAACACAGCGCGCACACACGCAGCAACAACACAGACTCTTTCGCACTTTTCAACTTCCGAACAGTGTGGTGGCCCTGAAAAGGGCCGTTTTCTAGTCTCTCCCACCCACAAGCACGGCCGCGGGAAGGCCAGCGCCCGCTGCGACGCAGCCTAACCGCCGAAACCGTACAGGGTGCGCCCCTGCCTCTTCAGGGCGTACACCACGTCCATGGCCGTCACAGTCTTGCGCTTGGCGTGCTCAGTGTACGTCACCGCGTCGCGGATCACGTTCTCCAGGAACACCTTCAGCACCCCGCGGGTCTCCTCGTAGATCAGACCAGAGATGCGCTTCACGCCGCCCCTGCGAGCCAGGCGGCGGATGGCGGGCTTCGTGATGCCCTGGATGTTGTCGCGCAACACCTTGCGGTGCCGCTTGGCGCCACCCTTGCCGAGCCCCTTTCCTCCCTTGCCGCGGCCTGTCATCCTTCCTTCCTCGGGCAAAGCAAAACGTGCACAAACAGCAGCTGCAGCGGCTGGCGAGTCGGCTACGGTCTGCGCCCAGCGCGCCCGCCGCCCCCCTATATAGACTCTGGCCCGCCCTCCCCCCACCACGCGCAACCGAGGGCATATAAGCGCAGCACGGAGGCGCGCGGGTCCGTTGTCAAGGCAGCACCGGACGCCGCGCCGCACCTAACCTCCACGCACGCCGCTCCGCTACCGCTACCGCTACCGCCATGGCCCGCACAAAGCAAACGGCCCGCAAGTCCACCGGCGGAAAGGCGCCGCGCAAACAGCTCGCCACCAAGGCGGCGAGGAAGAGCGCGCCCGCCACCGGAGGCGTCAAGAAGCCCCACCGCTACAGGCCGGGCACCGTCGCCCTGCGAGAAATCAGGCGCTACCAGAAGAGCACAGAGCTGCTCATCCGCAAGCTGCCATTCCAGCGCCTAGTGCGCGAGATCGCCCAGGACTTCAAGACCGACCTGCGCTTCCAGAGCTCCGCAGTCATGGCCCTGCAGGAGGCCAGCGAGGCCTACCTCGTCGGCCTCTTCGAAGACACCAACCTGTGCGCAATCCACGCCAAGCGCGTCACCATCATGCCCAAGGACATCCAGCTCGCGCGCCGCATCCGCGGCGAGCGCGCCTAAACCGCGCCGCGGCACCGCACCGCACAAACAAAAACGGCCCTTTTCAGGGCCACTAACATCTCTCCGTCGCGAGCAAACTTTGTCGGTCGCCTGCCTCTCGCCCCGCAACCCAAAAACAAAAACCACCACTTCCCGTCCGTCCGCCACACCCGCTCACTCTGCCTGCCTGCTAGCAGCGCGCAACAATCACACATCATCCCTCCCCGGCGCTCAAAGCGCACAATACCCAACGGCCGACGTCACACCGCACGGGTGGCTGGCCGGCCGCCGCTTTCGTTTCGAAAACAAAAAAAACCCGCACTCCACTCCGACGGCCAACGGCCAGGCAGGCGCGCTCGCTCGCTCTACACGCCACCGAAATCCCCGCCGACTCCTTCCGCATCTCAACGTGCCCCCCCGTTGCAAAACATAACACACACACACACAAAGGAACAAAACAAAGACCAGACACGACTCGACAAGACAGACATCCGAGAAGAACGAACGCAGGCAAGCCAACCAACGTATTCAAACAAAACAACGTGACAGAAAACCAACCGTCGGCCGCCGCCACAAAACAAACACGGCGACAATCAACCACGACAACAACAACAACAACAACACCGCTTACCGCTACCGCCGCCCACACCCGCCACCGACCCCCGCAATCCAACCACCACGGCACGCAAACAGCATCCCCACGGGCATACAGAAACGCCAGACAGACACCCACACCAAACGCAACACGACAATCAAAACCTTCCCCGACGTGCTTTGATGGCCCTGAGAAGGGCCGTTTTGGGCCGCGCGTCTCTTGCGCGCCACTAGACGACGACGGGGGGTGGGGACGACGGAGTCAAGCGCCAAACCCTTCCTTTCCCATCTCTTTCTCCTCTACTCTACTTCTTCTTCTTGGGCGAAGCCTTCGCCTTAGACGGCGTCGTCGCCTTCTTCGGGCGCGGCGCCTTCGGCTTCTTCGTCGGAACCTTGGCGGCCTTCTTCGCCTTCGACGGCGACTTGGCCTTGGCCGGCTTGGCCGCAGCCGCCTTCTTCGCACCCGCGGGAGCGGCCGACGCCGCAGACGCCTTCTTGGCGGCGCCCGCCTTCCGACCGGTCGCCGCCTTCACGCCACCAGCCTTCTTTGCGCCGGCCGCACGGGCGCCCTTCTTCTCCTTGCTGGCCGGAGCGGCGCGCTTCTTCTTGGCACCGCCAGCACGAGCCTTGCCGCCCTCGGCCGCCCCCCCGCCGCCGGCGCCGGCAAGCTTGAACGAGCCGGACGCGCCCTTCCCCTTCGTCTGCACCAGCTCGCCCGCCACGACGGCCGACTTGAGGTACTTCTTGATAAACGGCGCCAGCTTCTCCGCGTCCAGCTTGTAGTGCGCGGCTATGTACTTCTTGATCGCCTGCAGCGACGACCCGCCGCGCTCCTTCAGACTCTTGATGGCGGCCGTCACCATCTCAGAGGTGCGCGGGTGCGCAGGCTTGGCGCGCGGCTTCTTCGCAGACGACGCAGACTTGGCCTTCTTCGTAGTGCCGGTGGCGGCGGGTGCCGCAGCAGTCTCGTTCGTAGCCGCCTGATCTGCCATTTCGACGACGCGCGTAACACACAGCGAGAGCGAGCGGGACGGCAGGCACGCAAGCACAAGAGCAGAGAATCACAAGGCCCAGCCAGTGTCGCGGGCGGGCGCGGACGGCCGAGAGAGCGGCCGCCACTCTGCGCGCCGCCGCGCCGCGCCTCCCGCGCTTGCTACCGCCCAACGTCCGACAGCCTGTGCGGAGCAGCCCCAAACCTGCGCCACAACCGCCCGCGCCTTTCAAACCACCGAGGATGGGGCTACACACAGCCACACCACAGTCGCCAACCAGTCGCCACGGCAGCGCCGCAAACCACGGCCAAACTGCAGCTACCGCGCGCTACAGCCTGGGTCGGCCCGCCGAGAATCGCCGCCCCCGCCCAAATGCCGCCCCCACAGCCCCAGCCGACGACCCGCCACAATGGCCAAACCTTCGGCAAAACTCCCACACCGTCGCCGCGGCAGCCCGGCCAGCGCGGCCGGCGCCACAGCCACACAAGCCGAGGCGTGCGGCGATGACGGCCGTGCAAACGCGCCTCCGCCGCCCCATCGCCTTCCGTCGCCCTCCCGCCGTTTCCCGATCGGCCCGCAGCCGTCGGGCCACATCGCGCGCCGTCCTCCTCCTCTCGCCCGCCAACATTCACAGCCGTTTCTCAACAATTGCCCGCCGCAAACGGACGCCGCCTGCGCAACAGGCGCCGCCGCCCCTCGCCGCTTCCGACCCAACCCCTCGACCGAGGCAAACCGCAATCCGAATCTACAGACCAACCCAATCTGCCGTCAAGCACACACGACAGCCGACCTTACACGTTACGCGTTACACATTACGTTTACACGTCTACGTTAGGTTAGGTTAGGTGGACGTGGGTTAGGTTAAGGGGACTTGGGTTAGGTTAAGCGTCAAACTTAGGTTAAGCATTCAAACACGTCAGGCGTCAGAGGTTAGGTTAGGTTAGGTTAGGTTAGGTTAGGTTACACGTTAGGTTAAGGGGTCAGTGCTAGGTTAAGAAGCGTCAAACGTAGGTTACAAAAGCGTTCAAACGTGAGGCGTGAGCCGGACAGCTTACCTTACGTAGACGTTAGGGGCTCACAGGCTGAGCTCACCTCGCCACACCACACGTTAGGTTCGGTTCGGTTCGCTCGGCTCAGCGTAAAGCGCCGAGGTCAGGGTTACGTTCGTTCACCTTCGGGCGCCACACTTTCGGTTGAAAGGTCGCGACGGGACGACGTCGGCAGGCACGCCGCAAACGAACAAAAACGTACAGACGACGTCGGAAACCGCCGACAGACGGGGGAGCAGCACGACCACGACCACGACCAGACACCGAGCGCGAACGAGACACACGCGAACCACCCCCACCGGCCAAAGGGCACCACACAACAACCCAGAGCACCACGTGTCGACACCAGAGCAACCCGCCGCTCACGCGACATGGCTGGCACCGAAGGGCAACCGCCCGCAACTGCGCTTTCCGCGCCGGCCCGGATGCACGTCGTGCTACAACAACACCACTACCGTACACAGCCGCTGTTCACAACATCACTATCAATGGCGCGCCCGCGGCTCGCCGCCGTCGCAGTCGCAGCCCCAACGCCAGCACTTTTGCACCACCATTCACACGCACCGCAACACAGCTCGCCGACACAGCCGAACAAAACAAACACCACACAACAACAGCAACAACGCCGCCGCCTCTACTTGTGCCGGCGACCCACCCCGCCGATGGCGCACCTCTCGCCAGCCGGCAATCGACACACACGCACCCACCCACCGGGGCCCAGTGCAAAAAAAAAAAAAAAAAAAAACACACAAAAACAAAAAAACCAAACAACACAAACGACACGGGAAGCGCACACCGCCACTTCGCGCGCACGCCACCAACCAGTCGTCGTCTCAAAATAACAAACACAAACAAAATAAACTAACAACTAGGGCAACACAAAACAAAAACGCCTCGCACGAACCGCCCACAAAAAGGACAAGCACACGCACAGCCTCTGCTGACGACCACGACGCAGCGGCACGCTGCTCCTGTCCCGCGCCCCGCGCCCCACTCGATTCACAACTCACGCGACACCGTCAACGACGGGCTCGCTTCCCGCAACCTACCACCTTTCCGCCACGACGCACAGCCCCAGCCCCACCCGACGACGCCCGTGGCAACGACTGCACTTTCACCACCGCCTCCCCCTTCCCCCCCAAAACACACACACACACACACACACAGCCAGCCAAAAACGCACTCGCGACCCACACATGCACGTGCATCGGCACACGCCAACCAGTCAACGTCGACAACCACACGCAAGGCTCGAAACGAAACCGGCGTCCTTCCACGTTGCCATCAAGCTACGCGACACAAGACACAAGGAACCAACACAACAGCCGGCCCCACTAATTCCCACTCTCACGCCGCAAAAAGCACACCGAAACCGCCAAACGCACGCACATTCCCCTTCGCACTGACACCACCGACCGGCTCGCTACCACACACCTCTCGGCAGCCGTTTCACGCCAATTCGCCACACCGCCCACACAGTCGACAAGCGCCCGCCCTGTACGGCACACGCAACGACGCAGCGCAGCAAAGGGCGCCCGCAACACATACCTCTCCGCCGCCCGACGCGCCAACCGCCACACCACACCGCCAGCCACTCGCAAATTGTGCACTGCCACCAGCCACACGTCCAACACGCCGCGCCGCCTCCGGCCACCCGCCAGGGGGCGCTCACGTCCGCGACAACAGCGCGGCCCGCCGGGCCGGGCCGAACCGAACCGAGCCGCCGCTGCTCTGCACTCGGCACGGCCACACCCTGCTGCAGACCGGGCTCGTCCCTCTGTACGCGTCTGCCTGCGCATCAACACAACACGACCTTTTTTTTTTTTTTCCTCTCTACCGCCATCCCTTCTTCTCGCGTTTTACTCGTTGTTGCAGCAGCGGCGCACACCTACACATCCACAGCCCCAGCCGAGCCGGCCTCACCTCAGGGCCCGCCGCCAGCGTCTCCTCCTCGGGCACAGGTGCGGTGCTGTGGCCGCCCATCCAACCGCATTGCTGGCCGTCCAGCCACCAGGCGTTCCCACTGCCGCGAGCCACGCCGCGCACCGACCCTGCTGCAGAAAACGAAGCATAGCCAGAGACCGACCGATACACAAAGCAAGCCGTCGCCTCGCCTCTTGTCCTTCCTGCCTTCCTTCCGCCCCCGCCCTTCTCACACCACCGCCTCTCCACTTTCGCCCCCCCCCCCCCTCCTTTTTTTTCTTCTTTCTTTCTTTCTTTGGCCCTCTCTCCTTCCCGCCATGGCGGTTACGGCACCGCCTGCAGCGGCAGATTTTTTGCGCCCACACGCCTACTCCTACCACCATTAACCTTGCCCTGCCCTGCCCATCAACGTCGCAGTCGAACCGACGCTTGCCAACACACTGCCCACGTTCCTTTCTCTTTTCGGCCTACGCCCATTACGCGCCGCCGCCACAGCACCTTCCCTTCCCACAACACACCGACGTCATCACACGCACCCAAAACAGGGGCCACGACCGTGTTCCTCGCCCACTCCCATCCCGCACGGTACGCACATTCCCAACTACTACCGCGCACCCTCCCTTTCCACTCTGTGTGTCTCTGTGTCTGTGTCCTGTCCGCGCGTGACGCCTCTCAACATCCGCCGTCCCCCGTCCCGTTTTCGCCCCCATGCCGTCGTCGCGCCGCCTCCTCCCCGTCCACCGCCGCCCCTGTCCGCCCCGCACCACACCATACACCGCTGCTTGTCCCGGCCGTTGCCACCAAAGGCGCCGACCGCAAACGCGCCACGCCGCAGCCCCCGTGCGTCTCGCGCTCGCTTGCATCTCCGTGCCGACGCTGCCTCTCTTCCCACTCGCACTCGACCTCGACAACACAGTCTTTGGCTCCGCCACTGCGTGTTCCGGTGGTACGCACGCTGCAACACGTATGTATTCATTACCAGAGCGATGGCGAGGCATGACAGCATCTCTGTCTGACCAGAGAGTTCTTTATCGCTGCTAGTCGGCGCTTGGACCGCGCCAGACGACAGTAGTGGCACGCACCGGGTCGCCAGGAACAGTTGTTATATATATTGTAGCGCGAGTCGGGAGAGGTAGTAGTCGGTCGACAGTAGTAGCGGGTGGACGGTTGTACTGAGCGGGCGTCGGCGGCGTGCTCTGCTCGTCTCGCGACTCTGGTCACGGTTCGGGACGATGTATAGTATATTGTGTTATAATCAAGAGGTGGTGTGACGCTGCATTGCGCAAATCTGATAACGTATGTTCATTGTACTTATTTTGTTCAACAACACAAGCCCCACTATTACTTTTTTTCTAAAGTAACTTTTGTCTCTTAACGAAAAACATTCACTTTTTAAAGACTACTTCCTATGGCATTTCCCTCCAAGGAGTGCAATTAATTACCAGCCAGCACTCATTCATTGCACACAGCTGTGTAAGGGGTATCTACAATCGAGGAGCGGATATAAATGCAATTTTTTGTTTCTTTTTGTTTTTTGTTTTGTGTGTGTGTTGTAACCTCCCAGCAATATTTAAAATAATGGACAATGTTATTTACGGATGCTAATGGACATTGCGCTAATTGTAACCTCGCCCACAATGAGAGGTATTGAAAATGGCAACAACAATGTGCAATTCGCAATCTGACTCAAATATAAAGTCTTCACACAACATTTAAAAAAGTCCGTTCAGTGACAAGAAACTTCAATTAAACCGAAATATCGGTCTTTGGCCCTGTGCAAAACAATCGGAATTAAAGTCTTACCTCCGAATAAATGGATGTCACATTTCTGCTCTGGTTGTTGCGCAGCGCTTGGAGGAACTGCATTGCAAATAATAATATTCTCTTTTTTTGTGATTTTAGTGACATTTTTCTTCAAAGAAGTGGAACGAACTCTTTAGTTCAATAAAAGATTAAATGTTTGAAAAATGCTTTTGAAATAAAAATTATTATTGGGGAACTTGTTGGAGCATAATTACAATAAATACAATTTCTCATTATCTAATGATTATATTAATTAACAGTATACCTTATTCACCATCTTGACCAGTGTTGCCGACCGCCTACATCACACAACCGCACTCGGCTGCTACTACTGACCGACCGCTCTGCATGACGACTATTAGCGTACTGCACGCGACGACTACTGACAGAGTACAGCCCTCAACTACACAGACTGACTGACTGACTGAGAACCGCTCGCAACACTCGCGCAGTCCAGCGCAAACTCTCTGGTCACAGATGCTACAATGTCTCGCCATCGCTACTATGTTACATACGTGTTTCAGTGTCTTTTTCATTGGGGTAACGATCTTTGGCTCTTTTTATTCTGAATACAGGGCCAAAGGTCAACGGCTGCTGCCCTTATACAATTTATCAGGTTTCATTATGTCTGTTGCAATGTTACATACGGTTCACTCTTTCATTAATATTATCGTTGGGTTTGTTTTGTAGGGACGTTAACATTCTGGCACATTTTTATTATCATCGGACTCTCTGCTATTTGTGCAGGGAGGTTATACCTGGGTCCATTTCCATTTCCATTTACATTTTAATATTGATAGACTTTTTGTTTTCTTTTTTGTTTCTTGTTGTTTTTCCTTCTTTTTTTTTGTTGTTTTTTTTCTTTTGTTTTGTTTTTCCCGCTCTCACCACCACCGCCGCATCACGCCTTCCGTTTTCTTGGTTTCTTTTCTGTGCTTCAACATCACCGCGCCCCATTTCCACACCACAGCCATCAGCCTCCAAGACGGGCGGGCGCAGTGTGCCATTTCCGGCGCACAAGCACACCCGTACGGTACTCTCCTCGCCCCCACGCCACCAACAACACAGCGACCACGCGGCTTTCAGGCACGGCACGGCACGGCACGGCACCGGCGAAATGCGCCGCCCCCGCCCCCGCCCCTCCGCGCATCCGTCCGTCTCGCCACGTTCACTGACAGCCGCGTCTGCGGCTACACCACGACAACCACAACACAACACCGCTCCCCTCCCTGGCAACTCACATTGTTTTTCTCCTCCTCTTTTGCACAAACCACAACGCCGAGCACAGGCGCAAGCCACCCACACCGCGCCCCTCCCCGTCCCGTCTTTGGCCGCCGCTCCTCGTTTCCTCGTTTGCCCCCTCCCATCTCCCGAAATGCCATGCCAGCAGCGTTACGCATGCCCCTCCCCTGTCCACACAACACTACCGCCTAACGAACAGCCTTTTCCGGGCCACATGCAGGGCACGCCCACCTCCAAACACTGCCAATTCACGGACGCACGCACGCACACACACACACACACACACACACACACACTCACTTTCTCGACACCTTTCTGTACGGAGGGTGCGTCATCTCGACCGTGACAGAGTGACGGCAACTATCGACGATCCATTTCCCCCCACTGGTAAAACATGTCCACTAACACCTACATACATCATTCAAGTACACAGACAATAGCATACACACAATGGGAGGGCACACGAACATGGACGGCACGGCACTGTCATACACTCTTCCTCAGAACCATATCAACAAACGTTACGTACATCCGGGAAAGCGAAAGCGAAAGCAAAGGCAAAGCCCAATGCAGCCGTCAAAGGTAACGTTCACCACGGCAGACACTTGCAGCCGCGCCGCCGTTAAACGCATTTCAGTGCGGCTCCAATACGCCTCCGACACGGGAACGTTCCGTTGCTCTACGAATGCGTTTCTCCCCTTTTTCCCTTCCTCTCTCTTTTGCCCCCCCCTCCTTGCACTCTTGCCTCATTCCTCACGTTCTGCCCAGACATTCGACCGATCAGAGTCAACCTTTCGTTACCGTTCTCAGCGCGACGGTGTACAACAGTATGACGGGTGTGCCCAAGACTTCGGTTCAGTTGCGTGACGCCGGTCTATCGCGCCGATCGACAGTTACTCAGGGGGCGACGGATCGGACCACGTCACCGACACACAAAACACTTTCAAACAAACAAACAAATACATACCGGATGGACACAGACAAACACGTGTACAGACATTCGCCAAACAAACGACCGGCGCCGCCGCCGCCGCCGCCGTCTAGCGTGCATCTTGAATGACGACATCGGTGTGCGTGCGTCGTACGCAATCAGTCAGACACGGCTATCAAACATCAGAGTCGAATGGTACATCATCGTGCGTGTCGCCGTACACGTACAGTACAATACAACAACAATGCGTCTTAATGGCACGTTCATTTCAACGTCACTCACACACCTCCACGCTGCAGTTACGTCGCACCATTGTCAAACTCGGCGTACAGCAAAGGGAATAGTGGGCGGCAAAAACAAACCAAACAAAAACATTTCACATTTCACCCTCGCCATGTATGATGTGCAAAAAAACAAACCCGCAAACGGCCGTCGTTACGGTGACACAAAAGTCGCCGATCGCACTGTCCCCCCTCGCAGACGGGTAACACACAAACACACACACACCCCAACAACACCAATGGGTCAAAAACCACGCCAACGAGGCGTGCCACCATTCCACGCCACGGCGACCAACCTCGTGGCCGTACCCCGCGCAACACGCTTTGACGCGCCCCCCCACCCACAATCAAAATGCACACATACATCACAGCCGTCCACACAAACAACAACAACAACAACAATTCCGCCCTTCCCGCAAAAGGCAAGTTGGTGGCCCTGAAAAGGGCCGTTTCGCCGCTCTCGCAACGGAGGAGCCTTCTCCATCCTTCCTTCCATTCCAGAGCCACCTCCTTACTTGGAGCTCGTGTACTTGGTCACCGCCTTCGTGCCCTCGCTCACGGCGTGCTTGGCCAGCTCGCCAGGCAGCAACAGCCGCACAGCGGTCTGGATCTCGCGGGACGTGATGGTCGAGCGCTTGTTGTAGTGCGCCAGGCGAGAAGCCTCGGCCGCAATGCGCTCGAAAATGTCGTTCACGAAGCTGTTCATGATGCTCATCGCCTTCGACGAGATGCCCGTGTCAGGGTGCACCTGCTTCAGCACCTTGTAGATGTAGATGGCATAGCTCTCCTTCCTCTTGCGCTTCTTCTTCTTGTCGCCCTTCGAAATGTTCTTCTGCGCCTTGCCAGCCTTCTTGGCGGCCTTCCCGCTAGTCTTGGGCGGCATCTCCAACCAACGTACGGCAGCAGCAACACCAGTAGCAAGCGCTCCGCTCTAGTCAGCGTCTCCCCACACAGTGGCACCCGCCGCCAGCCGCCGCCGCACCTTTACCAGCTCGCCCTGTTGCGGCCGCCGACCAATGGGGCGCGCGCGCAACCGGCCGCCGCACCCGAGCCCATAAAGCACCCCCACCCCGGCTGCGCCGGCACGCACTCCGCTGCTCGACTCGCTGCCGCTCGCACCGGTCGTTTTCGTTTCCGTTTCGTGTGCACCGTCGCTAGCCCATCGCCATGTCCGGACGCGGAAAGGGAGGCAAAGTCAAGGGCAAGTCAAAGTCCCGCTCAAGCAGGGCTGGGCTCCAGTTCCCGGTCGGCAGAATCCACCGCCTCCTGCGCAAGGGAAACTACGCAGAGCGCGTCGGCGCCGGGGCGCCCGTCTACCTCGCCGCCGTCATGGAGTACCTCGCGGCTGAGGTGCTCGAGCTGGCCGGAAACGCGGCCCGCGACAACAAGAAGACGCGCATCATCCCGCGCCACCTGCAGCTTGCCATCCGCAACGACGAGGAGCTCAACAAGCTCCTGTCGGGCGTCACCATCGCACAGGGTGGTGTCCTGCCCAACATCCAGGCCGTCCTGCTGCCAAAGAAGACCGAGAAGAAGGCCTAAAGGAGGCCAGGCAATCGCAGCGCCGCGTGCTCCCCTGCACGCAACGCGCTTTGCCGGCTCGGCCCACAACAATCGGCCCTTTTCAGGGCCACCACACAAACCTACGTCCAAAGCAAAATTTCAGTCGTCCTCGCCGCACCTTGTTTTGTTTTAACTTTGCACTGTCACAGCACAGCCGCCGCCGGCGCACGTCCGCCATCTTGTCGTCCACACAGCCCGTGTGGCCCAACACACACACACACGCACACATTTTGCACCGTCGCAGTCGCCTTCCAAACCGACAACGGCAGCAATAATGACCATTGTTAAAGGGAGGCGTGTCGACACACCGCCCTCCACTCCCGCGCGCAACGGCCGTCGACACGAACGAAACAGCTGATCCGGCCGCCTATGCCCACACGCCTTGCCTCGGAAACCCCAACGCCGCCGCAAACAAACACACAGAGACAAACCACGCAAGCAAATAATCACCGCCTCTCGCACAACAACACACAGCCCGCCCGCCATCTCCGTCGCGATCGATACAAAGACACACAATAACAAACACACAAACGAAGCAGCTCCACACACAGCCAGCCACATGACACGTTTCCTTTCCTTCTCCCCTCCCAGTCACATCACGTCGCTCAAACGGAAAGAAAGAAACAAACAAACAAACAACACAGCGCGCACACACGCAGCAACAACACAGACTCTTTCGCACTTTTCAACTTCCGAACAGTGTGGTGGCCCTGAAAAGGGCCGTTTTCTAGTCTCTCCCACCCACAAGCACGGCCGCGGGAAGGCCAGCGCCCGCTGCGACGCAGCCTAACCGCCGAAACCGTACAGGGTGCGCCCCTGCCTCTTCAGGGCGTACACCACGTCCATGGCCGTCACAGTCTTGCGCTTGGCGTGCTCAGTGTACGTCACCGCGTCGCGGATCACGTTCTCCAGGAACACCTTCAGCACCCCGCGGGTCTCCTCGTAGATCAGACCAGAGATGCGCTTCACGCCGCCCCTGCGAGCCAGGCGGCGGATGGCGGGCTTCGTGATGCCCTGGATGTTGTCGCGCAACACCTTGCGGTGCCGCTTGGCGCCACCCTTGCCGAGCCCCTTTCCTCCCTTGCCGCGGCCTGTCATCCTTCCTTCCTCGGGCAAAGCAAAACGTGCACAAACAGCAGCTGCAGCGGCTGGCGAGTCGGCTACGGTCTGCGCCCAGCGCGCCCGCCGCCCCCCTATATAGACTCTGGCCCGCCCTCCCCCCACCACGCGCAACCGAGGGCATATAAGCGCAGCACGGAGGCGCGCGGGCCCGTTGTCAAGGCAGCACCGGACGCCGCGCCGCACCTAACCTCCACGCACGCCGCTCCGCTACCGCTACCGCTACCGCCATGGCCCGCACAAAGCAAACGGCCCGCAAGTCCACCGGCGGAAAGGCGCCGCGCAAACAGCTCGCCACCAAGGCGGCGAGGAAGAGCGCGCCCGCCACCGGAGGCGTCAAGAAGCCCCACCGCTACAGGCCGGGCACCGTCGCCCTGCGAGAAATCAGGCGCTACCAGAAGAGCACAGAGCTGCTCATCCGCAAGCTGCCATTCCAGCGCCTAGTGCGCGAGATCGCCCAGGACTTCAAGACCGACCTGCGCTTCCAGAGCTCCGCAGTCATGGCCCTGCAGGAGGCCAGCGAGGCCTACCTCGTCGGCCTCTTCGAAGACACCAACCTGTGCGCAATCCACGCCAAGCGCGTCACCATCATGCCCAAGGACATCCAGCTCGCGCGCCGCATCCGCGGCGAGCGCGCCTAAACCGCGCCGCGGCACCGCACCGCACAAACAAAAACGGCCCTTTTCAGGGCCACTAACATCTCTCCGTCGCGAGCAAACTTTGTCGGTCGCCTGCCTCTCGCCCCGCAACCCAAAAACAAAAACCACCACTTCCCGTCCGTCCGCCACACCCGCTCACTCTGCCTGCCTGCTAGCAGCGCGCAACAATCACACATCATCCCTCCCCGGCGCTCAAAGCGCACAATACCCAACGGCCGACGTCACACCGCACGGGTGGCTGGCCGGCCGCCGCTTTCGTTTCGAAAACAAAAAAAACCCGCACTCCACTCCGACGGCCAACGGCCAGGCAGGCGCGCTCGCTCGCTCTACACGCCACCGAAATCCCCGCCGACTCCTTCCGCATCTCAACGTGCCCCCCCGTTGCAAAACATAACACACACACACACAAAGGAACAAAACAAAGACCAGACACGACTCGACAAGACAGACATCCGAGAAGAACGAACGCAGGCAAGCCAACCAACGTATTCAAACAAAACAACGTGACAGAAAACCAACCGTCGGCCGCCGCCACAAAACAAACACGGCGACAATCAACCACGACAACAACAACAACAACAACACCGCTTACCGCTACCGCCGCCCACACCCGCCACCGACCCCCGCAATCCAACCACCACGGCACGCAAACAGCATCCCCACGGGCATACAGAAACGCCAGACAGACACCCACACCAAACGCAACACGACAATCAAAACCTTCCCCGACGTGCTTTGATGGCCCTGAGAAGGGCCGTTTTGGGCCGCGCGTCTCTTGCGCGCCACTAGACGACGACGGGGGGTGGGGACGACGGAGTCAAGCGCCAAACCCTTCCTTTCCCATCTCTTTCTCCTCTACTCTACTTCTTCTTCTTGGGCGAAGCCTTCGCCTTAGACGGCGTCGTCGCCTTCTTCGGGCGCGGCGCCTTCGGCTTCTTCGTCGGAACCTTGGCGGCCTTCTTCGCCTTCGACGGCGACTTGGCCTTGGCCGGCTTGGCCGCAGCCGCCTTCTTCGCACCCGCGGGAGCGGCCGACGCCGCAGACGCCTTCTTGGCGGCGCCCGCCTTCCGACCGGTCGCCGCCTTCACGCCACCAGCCTTCTTTGCGCCGGCCGCACGGGCGCCCTTCTTCTCCTTGCTGGCCGGAGCGGCGCGCTTCTTCTTGGCACCGCCAGCACGAGCCTTGCCGCCCTCGGCCGCCCCCCCGCCGCCGGCGCCGGCAAGCTTGAACGAGCCGGACGCGCCCTTCCCCTTCGTCTGCACCAGCTCGCCCGCCACGACGGCCGACTTGAGGTACTTCTTGATAAACGGCGCCAGCTTCTCCGCGTCCAGCTTGTAGTGCGCGGCTATGTACTTCTTGATCGCCTGCAGCGACGACCCGCCGCGCTCCTTCAGACTCTTGATGGCGGCCGTCACCATCTCAGAGGTGCGCGGGTGCGCAGGCTTGGCGCGCGGCTTCTTCGCAGACGACGCAGACTTGGCCTTCTTCGTAGTGCCGGTGGCGGCGGGTGCCGCAGCAGTCTCGTTCGTAGCCGCCTGATCTGCCATTTCGACGACGCGCGTAACACACAGCGAGAGCGAGCGGGACGGCAGGCACGCAAGCACAAGAGCAGAGAATCGGCTGTCGCATCATGGTGTAGTGTCCTCCAGGTTGACACTACTGGTGTGTGGGTGAAGTTCTGGTAGAATCGCTCTACCCTTCCTTCAACAAGTGGGACATCAGTGTCCTTCCAGGTTTTTCTTAGAGAGAAGCTTTTGGGTGTCTATGCTGCCCTGCTTCGTGGGCAATTTGATAATTGATGCTTGCTGCGGTTTTTTTTTTTTTTTTTTTTTTTTTTTTTTTTTTTTTTTTTTTTTTTTTTTTTTTTTTCCGCAGCAGATGTGGCTAGGCGCTAGTTGTTACGTAGCAATGTCTTCTAATCTGGTAGGGCGGCAACGTCTGCTGGCCGTCTCAGCAGGTCCGGCCAGCGGAGTGTGCGTCGCCAGTGTGGACGTTGTCCCAGATTCCTTATCAGCGGGTTGGTGGATGTACCCGCTTTGTTGTAGAAGTTTGTGGCCGCTTCTTCGAACCGCCTGCGTAGCGGTTCGATGTCTGCGACCACGTGAGTGTCCTCCGTCGGGAAGTCCCTTGGGAGGTGAAGAGCTAACCTGAGAGCCCTGTTCTGCAGTTTTTGCAGCCGCTCCAGGTTAGTTTGCGCCGTGTTGCCCCACACTACCGCCGCGTATTCGAGGAGAGGTCGAATTACGGACTTATATAGCGTGAGGCCGACGCAGGTAGGCAGCGTCGTAGTGGGGTTTAGCAGTGGGTAGAGGAGTCTTAGTCTACCCAGTGCTTTGCCCCTGATGCTCTCCACGTGTGGCCTCCAGGTGAGGTGCCGGTCCAGTGTGACGCCCAGGTACTTCGCAGTACCGTTCCACGGGACCGGGACGCCTCGGACCGAGACTGTGGGCGCGTCGTCCTTGACGTGTCTCGTCGCAATGACGATGGCCTGGGACTTCTCCCCATTGTAAGCCAGGCGCCATTTTTTCGCCCAGTCAGTGAGGGCGTCGGTGGCCGTCTGAAGTTTCCGCTGCAACGCCTCGACGCATCTGCTGCGGCTGTACACGGCCGTGTCGTCCGCATACAGCGCCAGGTTGACGTGGGCTGTGCGCGGTGGGTCGGCCGTGTACAGAGAGTAGAGCGTCGGCCCAACGACCGAGCCTTGAGGTACACCCGCGAGTATACGACGCTCCGTGGAGATTCCACTGTCTGCTCTGACGTGGAACGTTCTGCCCTCGAGGTAGCTCTGTAAGAGCTTCACGTGCGACACCGGGACGCCCAGGTCAAATAGTTTGAACAGGAGGCCCCGATGCCACACGGAGTCGAAGGCACGCGACACGTCGAGCAGGAGAGCGCCGAAATACTCGCGTCGGTCGATGGCACCGAACGCCTCCTCTGTTAGGCGCAGCAGCTGGTGTGTCGTGGCGTGTTGACTCCTGAAGCCAAACTGTTCGTTTGGTAGGAGTTGTTCTGCCTCGATGATCGCCCGCAGGCGGACCAGATACAGGCGTTCGAATATTTTCGAAAGTGCTGGAAGCAGGCTGATTGGCCTGTAGTTTTTCGCCCTTCGAATGTCCTTCCCTGGCTTGGGGAGGGCTACTATTTCAGCATGCTTCCAGCACGACGGGAACTGTTTGCTGAGCAGCACCTGGTTGAAGGTTGACGCGAGGACGTCGGCTGCCGTGTCTGGTAGCTGCTTCAGCATTATGTTCGTTACGTCATCTGGTCCACCTGCTTTTTTTGCATTTAGGTGGCGAAGTTGCAGCTTGACTTCGTCGGCTGAGATCGGCGGAATGGCGTCTTCTACCTCGTCATACTCCGCATCGAGGAAGACGGGGAGGCGTTCTTCTACCATCTGGATGTGGGCGGCGTCTATCGGGTCGTCGACCGGAGTGAAATTCGCGGCGAACGCGTCCGCTAGGGCTTCTGCCTTCGCGTTCGGCTCGCTCACGAATTCGGCTCCCACTTGCAGCGGCGGAATCCGTTGCATACGGCGCAGGTAGCCTTTTACGGCTTTCCACGCCGAGCCGTCATCGATGTTTAGTTGCTCCACCTTGCGCGCCCACTCCTGATTGCGGTGCGTGTCTACATCGGCCTTGATATGCCGGCACAATCTATTTAATTCGCGCTTTGTGGCTCGATTTCTTGTCCTCTGCCACTCGCGCTGTAGGCGGTTCTTTTGCGCTATAGCCTCCCGGATGTGTCGTGGCAGAGGGTGTGGCCGGCAGTCGATGTTGGCGTCGTCTCGGACAGGCGTGGCCGCTGCCGCGGCGTCAACTATCGACTGCCTGATGTGTTGAAGTGCTGCGTCTGCTCCGTGTTCCGCCGCGTCCGGTGTGGCCTCAAGGGAATCGGCGACGGCGTTGCGGAACTCGTCCCAGCTGATGTCTCGTATGTCGAGCCCTCTCCGCTGTCTTGGGAGAGCGTCGGCGTCGAGGTCAAATATGACCGGTACGTGGTCGGAGGACATCTTTGTCCGCGTACCGGCCGTGACGTGCAGGCGAGCGCCCTTGATGATCATGATATCCAGGATATCCGGGTGGCCCCGGTTCCGTGGATATATTGTCGGTTCATGAGGACCGATGACGACAGCTTCGTGGCGTTCCGCGACATGGAGTAATCGCCGCCCGCTTGTGTTGGTCGTCCTGCTGTTCCAGACCGCATGCTTCGCGTTGAAGTCTCCCCCCAGTATGATTTTTCCGGGGAGAGCCAGCAGCTTGTTGTAGTCTCCCGGTAGGAGCGCTCCTCTAGGCGGTCTGTAGACAGCGACGAACGTTATGGCGCCGTGTGCCGTCTCCACTGATACGGCAGTCGCTTCTGTTTTTGCCAGTTCCGGTATTTGGACTCGGTGGTGTCGTAGCGTCCTCCGTACATACACCGCTGTGCCGCCTCCGTGTGTTGGCCTGTCGTCCCTGTAGCATTCGTAGTTCGCTACGCCGACTCGGACGCCAGGCTTAAGCCACGTTTCGGTGACGAGACATACGTCGATGTTCTCGTCCCGTATAAGCTGCCGGAATTCGCCTGCCTGCTTAAGGAGTCCCTCGGCGTTGAAGACGCAGGCTGTTAAACTCCTTAGCGCTTCAGGCATGATGGCTGCATGGTTGGATGGCGGATGCAACTTTCTGCACCACGGCCAGGAGCTCAGTCATCTGCTGCATCATTGTTTCCATGCAGCTGAGCATCCGCTCCACGCGGGCTTCATTGGCAGCGTTGCCGCCGACAACATGGCGCGCGTTGGTCTCCATTTGTCCGCCATCTTGTCGGGCGCCGACAGTATGGCGGGGCGCCGTGGGACGCCGCCATCTTGGCTCCGGGAAGTCCTTCGGGCTCGCAAGGTTAGGCGCGGCTGCCGGTGGTTGGTCCGCTGCGCGTGCCGGCGGGGCCGGGAAGGCTCGCGCTGATTGGTCCGCGACGCGCTGGGTCGCTGCAGGGAGGGGAGCCTGGCGCTGCTGGGGTGCAGCGGCCGGGACTACCTGCCTGCGCGGCAGCGCTGTGGGCGGGGCAACGGCGCTTTGTCCTGCAGATGGGCCAGCTGCCGGCTGGGCTACGGTAGGTGGAGTCTGTCCGCCATTTCTCGCCGATGCGCGCGGAGCGGGGACTCCATTTTGTGGCGTCGCATTGTCTGCGACTTGGCGCGCTTTTGCGGTCGTTGCCCTGCCTCGGCGGCCGCCTCTCCTGTTGTTCCGCTTCTTCCGGGGCTGGGTACTGCGTTGGCGGGAACTCTGCCTTTGTGTTCCTTTGTCTTCGTTCCCGCGCGCGCGATCGGCGAAGTCGAGGAGCACTGGGCAGCCACGGTAACTTGCCACGTGTTTGCCTTTGCAGAGCTTGCAAGTCGGGGTGAAATCTTGGTGTGGCACCCCTTTAAGCGCGCATGACTCGGTTGAGTGTTGCTCGCCGCACTTCACGCAGTAATCTGGCATTGCACAGTACTTACTGACGTGGCCAGGTTCAAGGCAGCGGTAACATTGTGCGTAGGCCGCCTTGTTTCGCAGTTCTTCAGCTTTCACTTCCACATTGCCTATTTTTGTGAGGCTGAAGAGCTGCCTGTTATGAGTTGTATTGCTGGCTATTACCAGCATAAGTGGGCCACGCCTGCGTGTGCGAAGAGGGCGCATTCTTACGACCTCTTCGACCACGAATCCCATGTTCTCCAGGTCCTCCTTTACTTCTGAAGGCAGGATTGTGCGCGGCAAGTGCCGAAACACTACTTTGAGCGGCTTCGTTCTTAAGGTACTGAACGTATAGTGGAACCACTTCCTGTCCTGCACCAGCTGAGACACTTTTTGGTAGTCCTCAGTAGTTTTGGTGCATATTGTGAAGAGCTCGTCACCAGTCACGCGCACTGTATAGTTGTCTTTACCAATGCAAAGGCTGATGGCGTTTTGCAGCTCTCTAAAATGCTCGCCAAATTTTATGACAATTGGTGGCGGCTTGCGACGCTGTTGCGCCTTGGGCATTTCAATGTCCTCTTCCTCCGCATCACTAAGGGCGCCAAAGCTGTTACTCACGTTTACAGGTGTGGTGTCCTTTGTGAGCACAGCCTTTGCAGTTTTTCTCGCGGTGGTGAAGCCGTCCTTGTCGGTCGTGTTGGTGCGGCCGCGCCTGCGGTTCTGCTTGGAGGGGAGCGGTGGAGTGTTGCTTTCCCTCCTGTATTTGTTGACTGACGGTATGTCGCCAGTCAGGGCGCGTTTCCTTGAGGTAGGCTGCTGTTGCTGCGGTGCGTCGTGCTCCATGGCCTCCTCCTCCTCCTCGTCGCTATCAGGAAGTGGAGTAGCCAGAGCGTGGGGTAGCATCCCCACAAGCAGCTGAAGGGCTGCGTCAGAGTCACTTGGTGTGGATGTAACACCTGGATGCGACATATCCACAGATGTCGGCGTCACGGTCGCGGTAGCACACGGCACTGCGGTAACGGCACTATCACTAAATGACGCGGACACACCGGAGATTTCGCATAAACTAGTGTCACTCCTTAGGGGAGGAGTACTATCGGTGGCACACGATTGTGCCGCCGACGTACTCGACTCAACCCTTGCGTGCAGGGACGCGGCCCTGTCCGCGGGAGTCGGCACTGTCGCTTCAGCTTGCGGCGTGGCGGAGCGCTCGGCGCGTACGTCCGTCCCGCACGGCATCGCTGACTCGAGTGGCAGAGAATCACAAGGCCCAGCCAGTGTCGCGGGCGGGCGCGGACGGCCGAGAGAGCGGCCGCCACTCTGCGCGCCGCCGCGCCGCGCCTCCCGCGCTTGCTACCGCCCAACGTCCGACAGCCTGTGCGGAGCAGCCCCAAACCTGCGCCACAACCGCCCGCGCCTTTCAAACCACCGAGGATGGGGCTACACACAGCCACACCACAGTCGCCAACCAGTCGCCACGGCAGCGCCGCAAACCACGGCCAAACTGCAGCTACCGCGCGCTACAGCCTGGGTCGGCCCGCCGAGAATCGCCGCCCCCGCCCAAATGCCGCCCCCACAGCCCCAGCCGACGACCCGCCACAATGGCCAAACCTTCGGCAAAACTCCCACACCGTCGCCGCGGCAGCCCGGCCAGCGCGGCCGGCGCCACAGCCACACAAGCCGAGGCGTGCGGCGATGACGGCCGTGCAAACGCGCCTCCGCCGCCCCATCGCCTTCCGTCGCCCTCCCGCCGTTTCCCGATCGGCCCGCAGCCGTCGGGCCACATCGCGCGCCGTCCTCCTCCTCTCGCCCGCCAACATTCACAGCCGTTTCTCAACAATTGCCCGCCGCAAACGGACGCCGCCTGCGCAACAGGCGCCGCCGCCCCTCGCCGCTTCCGACCCAACCCCTCGACCGAGGCAAACCGCAATCCGAATCTACAGACCAACCCAATCTGCCGTCAAGCACACACGACAGCCGACCTTACACGTTACGCGTTACACATTACGTTTACACGTCTACGTTAGGTTAGGTTAGGTGGACGTGGGTTAGGTTAAGGGGACTTGGGTTAGGTTAAGCGTCAAACTTAGGTTAAGCATTCAAACACGTCAGGCGTCAGAGGTTAGGTTAGGTTAGGTTAGGTTAGGTTAGGTTAGGTTAGGTTAGGTTACACGTTAGGTTAAGGGGTCAGTGCTAGGTTAAGAAGCGTCAAACGTAGGTTACAAAAGCGTTCAAACGTGAGGCGTGAGCCGGACAGCTTACCTTACGTAGACGTTAGGGGCTCACAGGCTGAGCTCACCTCGCCACACCACACGTTAGGTTCGGTTCGGTTCGCTCGGCTCAGCGTAAAGCGCCGAGGTCAGGGTTACGTTCGTTCACCTTCGGGCGCCACACTTTCGGTTGAAAGGTCGCGACGGGACGACGTCGGCAGGCACGCCGCAAACGAACAAAAACGTACAGACGACGTCGGAAACCGCCGACAGACGGGGGAGCAGCACGACCACGACCACGACCAGACACCGAGCGCGAACGAGACACACGCGAACCACCCCCACCGGCCAAAGGGCACCACACAACAACCCAGAGCACCACGTGTCGACACCAGAGCAACCCGCCGCTCACGCGACATGGCTGGCACCGAAGGGCAACCGCCCGCAACTGCGCTTTCCGCGCCGGCCCGGATGCACGTCGTGCTACAACAACACCACTACCGTACACAGCCGCTGTTCACAACATCACTATCAATGGCGCGCCCGCGGCTCGCCGCCGTCGCAGTCGCAGCCCCAACGCCAGCACTTTTGCACCACCATTCACACGCACCGCAACACAGCTCGCCGACACAGCCGAACAAAACAAACACCACACAACAACAGCAACAACGCCGCCGCCTCTACTTGTGCCGGCGACCCACCCCGCCGATGGCGCACCTCTCGCCAGCCGGCAATCGACACACACGCACCCACCCACCGGGGCCCAGTGCAAAAAAAAAAAAAAAAAACACACAAAAACAAAAAAACCAAACAACACAAACGACACGGGAAGCGCACACCGCCACTTCGCGCGCACGCCACCAACCAGTCGTCGTCTCAAAATAACAAACACAAACAAAATAAACTAACAACTAGGGCAACACAAAACAAAAACGCCTCGCACGAACCGCCCACAAAAAGGACAAGCACACGCACAGCCTCTGCTGACGACCACGACGCAGCGGCACGCTGCTCCTGTCCCGCGCCCCGCGCCCCACTCGATTCACAACTCACGCGACACCGTCAACGACGGGCTCGCTTCCCGCAACCTACCACCTTTCCGCCACGACGCACAGCCCCAGCCCCACCCGACGACGCCCGTGGCAACGACTGCACTTTCACCACCGCCTCCCCCTTCCCCCCCAAAACACACACACACACACACACACAGCCAGCCAAAAACGCACTCGCGACCCACACATGCACGTGCATCGGCACACGCCAACCAGTCAACGTCGACAACCACACGCAAGGCTCGAAACGAAACCGGCGTCCTTCCACGTTGCCATCAAGCTACGCGACACAAGACACAAGGAACCAACACAACAGCCGGCCCCACTAATTCCCACTCTCACGCCGCAAAAAGCACACCGAAACCGCCAAACGCACGCACATTCCCCTTCGCACTGACACCACCGACCGGCTCGCTACCACACACCTCTCGGCAGCCGTTTCACGCCAATTCGCCACACCGCCCACACAGTCGACAAGCGCCCGCCCTGTACGGCACACGCAACGACGCAGCGCAGCAAAGGGCGCCCGCAACACATACCTCTCCGCCGCCCGACGCGCCAACCGCCACACCACACCGCCAGCCACTCGCAAATTGTGCACTGCCACCAGCCACACGTCCAACACGCCGCGCCGCCTCCGGCCACCCGCCAGGGGGCGCTCACGTCCGCGACAACAGCGCGGCCCGCCGGGCCGGGCCGAACCGAACCGAGCCGCCGCTGCTCTGCACTCGGCACGGCCACACCCTGCTGCAGACCGGGCTCGTCCCTCTGTACGCGTCTGCCTGCGCATCAACACAACACGACCTTTTTTTTTTTTTTCCTCTCTACCGCCATCCCTTCTTCTCGCGTTTTACTCGTTGTTGCAGCAGCGGCGCACACCTACACATCCACAGCCCCAGCCGAGCCGGCCTCACCTCAGGGCCCGCCGCCAGCGTCTCCTCCTCGGGCACAGGTGCGGTGCTGTGGCCGCCCATCCAACCGCATTGCTGGCCGTCCAGCCACCAGGCGTTCCCACTGCCGCGAGCCACGCCGCGCACCGACCCTGCTGCAGAAAACGAAGCATAGCCAGAGACCGACCGATACACAAAGCAAGCCGTCGCCTCGCCTCTTGTCCTTCCTGCCTTCCTTCCGCCCCCGCCCTTCTCACACCACCGCCTCTCCACTTTCGCCCCCCCCCCCCCCTCCTTTTTTTTCTTCTTTCTTTCTTTCTTTGGCCCTCTCTCCTTCCCGCCATGGCGGTTACGGCACCGCCTGCAGCGGCAGATTTTTTGCGCCCACACGCCTACTCCTACCACCATTAACCTTGCCCTGCCCTGCCCATCAACGTCGCAGTCGAACCGACGCTTGCCAACACACTGCCCACGTTCCTTTCTCTTTTCGGCCTACGCCCATTACGCGCCGCCGCCACAGCACCTTCCCTTCCCACAACACACCGACGTCATCACACGCACCCAAAACAGGGGCCACGACCGTGTTCCTCGCCCACTCCCATCCCGCACGGTACGCACATTCCCAACTACTACCGCGCACCCTCCCTTTCCACTCTGTGTGTCTCTGTGTCTGTGTCCTGTCCGCGCGTGACGCCTCTCAACATCCGCCGTCCCCCGTCCCGTTTTCGCCCCCATGCCGTCGTCGCGCCGCCTCCTCCCCGTCCACCGCCGCCCCTGTCCGCCCCGCACCACACCATACACCGCTGCTTGTCCCGGCCGTTGCCACCAAAGGCGCCGACCGCAAACGCGCCACGCCGCAGCCCCCGTGCGTCTCGCGCTCGCTTGCATCTCCGTGCCGACGCTGCCTCTCTTCCCACTCGCACTCGACCTCGACAACACAGTCTTTGGCTCCGCCACTGCGTGTTCCGGTGGTACGCACGCTGCAACACGTATGTATTCATTACCAGAGCGATGGCGAGGCATGACAGCATCTCTGTCTGACCAGAGAGTTCTTTATCGCTGCTAGTCGGCGCTTGGACCGCGCCAGACGACAGTAGTGGCACGCACCGGGTCGCCAGGAACAGTTGTTATATATATTGTAGCGCGAGTCGGGAGAGGTAGTAGTCGGTCGACAGTAGTAGCGGGTGGACGGTTGTACTGAGCGGGCGTCGGCGGCGTGCTCTGCTCGTCTCGCGACTCTGGTCACGGTTCGGGACGATGTATAGTATATTGTGTTATAATCAAGAGGTGGTGTGACGCTGCATTGCGCAAATCTGATAACGTATGTTCATTGTACTTATTTTGTTCAACAACACAAGCCCCACTATTACTTTTTTTCTAAAGTAACTTTTGTCTCTTAACGAAAAACATTCACTTTTTAAAGACTACTTCCTATGGCATTTCCCTCCAAGGAGTGCAATTAATTACCAGCCAGCACTCATTCATTGCACACAGCTGTGTAAGGGGTATCTACAATCGAGGAGCGGATATAAATGCAATTTTTTGTTTCTTTTTGTTTTTTGTTTTGTGTGTGTGTTGTAACCTCCCAGCAATATTTAAAATAATGGACAATGTTATTTACGGATGCTAATGGACATTGCGCTAATTGTAACCTCGCCCACAATGAGAGGTATTGAAAATGGCAACAACAATGTGCAATTCGCAATCTGACTCAAATATAAAGTCTTCACACAACATTTAAAAAAGTCCGTTCAGTGACAAGAAACTTCAATTAAACCGAAATATCGGTCTTTGGCCCTGTGCAAAACAATCGGAATTAAAGTCTTACCTCCGAATAAATGGATGTCACATTTCTGCTCTGGTTGTTGCGCAGCGCTTGGAGGAACTGCATTGCAAATAATAATATTCTCTTTTTTTGTGATTTTAGTGACATTTTTCTTCAAAGAAGTGGAACGAACTCTTTAGTTCAATAAAAGATTAAATGTTTGAAAAATGCTTTTGAAATAAAAATTATTATTGGGGAACTTGTTGGAGCATAATTACAATAAATACAATTTCTCATTATCTAATGATTATATTAATTAACAGTATACCTTATTCACCATCTTGACCAGTGTTGCCGACCGCCTACATCACACAACCGCACTCGGCTGCTACTACTGACCGACCGCTCTGCATGACGACTATTAGCGTACTGCACGCGACGACTACTGACAGAGTACAGCCCTCAACTACACAGACTGACTGACTGACTGAGAACCGCTCGCAACACTCGCGCAGTCCAGCGCAAACTCTCTGGTCACAGATGCTACAATGTCTCGCCATCGCTACTATGTTACATACGTGTTTCAGTGTCTTTTTCATTGGGGTAACGATCTTTGGCTCTTTTTATTCTGAATACAGGGCCAAAGGTCAACGGCTGCTGCCCTTATACAATTTATCAGGTTTCATTATGTCTGTTGCAATGTTACATACGGTTCACTCTTTCATTAATATTATCGTTGGGTTTGTTTTGTAGGGACGTTAACATTCTGGCACATTTTTATTATCATCGGACTCTCTGCTATTTGTGCAGGGAGGTTATACCTGGGTCCATTTCCATTTCCATTTACATTTTAATATTGATAGACTTTTTGTTTTCTTTTTTGTTTCTTGTTGTTTTTCCTTCTTTTTTTTTGTTGTTTTTTTTCTTTTGTTTTGTTTTTCCCGCTCTCACCACCACCGCCGCATCACGCCTTCCGTTTTCTTGGTTTCTTTTCTGTGCTTCAACATCACCGCGCCCCATTTCCACACCACAGCCATCAGCCTCCAAGACGGGCGGGCGCAGTGTGCCATTTCCGGCGCACAAGCACACCCGTACGGTACTCTCCTCGCCCCCACGCCACCAACAACACAGCGACCACGCGGCTTTCAGGCACGGCACGGCACGGCACGGCACCGGCGAAATGCGCCGCCCCCGCCCCCGCCCCTCCGCGCATCCGTCCGTCTCGCCACGTTCACTGACAGCCGCGTCTGCGGCTACACCACGACAACCACAACACAACACCGCTCCCCTCCCTGGCAACTCACATTGTTTTTCTCCTCCTCTTTTGCACAAACCACAACGCCGAGCACAGGCGCAAGCCACCCACACCGCGCCCCTCCCCGTCCCGTCTTTGGCCGCCGCTCCTCGTTTCCTCGTTTGCCCCCTCCCATCTCCCGAAATGCCATGCCAGCAGCGTTACGCATGCCCCTCCCCTGTCCACACAACACTACCGCCTAACGAACAGCCTTTTCCGGGCCACATGCAGGGCACGCCCACCTCCAAACACTGCCAATTCACGGACGCACGCACGCACACACACACACACACACACACACACACACTCACTTTCTCGACACCTTTCTGTACGGAGGGTGCGTCATCTCGACCGTGACAGAGTGACGGCAACTATCGACGATCCATTTCCCCCCACTGGTAAAACATGTCCACTAACACCTACATACATCATTCAAGTACACAGACAATAGCATACACACAATGGGAGGGCACACGAACATGGACGGCACGGCACTGTCATACACTCTTCCTCAGAACCATATCAACAAACGTTACGTACATCCGGGAAAGCGAAAGCGAAAGCGAAAGCAAAGGCAAAGCCCAATGCAGCCGTCAAAGGTAACGTTCACCACGGCA